>NC_089595.1:27910238-28210238 GCF_019320115.1 Miscanthus floridulus
GCGGCCCGTGTACATCCACCACGGTCCCCATTCTCGACATAATATAGCGACGGGTAAATATAAACATCAATTGCATCTACATGACGTTCCTACTATCTAATAGGTGAGGATAGGTCCTAATCCCACGGAGGATCTATAGATGAGGTTAGTTTCATGCTCTACTTCTATCCAAGATAGAATTTCGGCCAGCACCTCCCCGCTGTTCTCCAAATACACGTCCTGCCAGGGAGGAGTGTGTATCCGGAGAAACAACAGGGAGATGATGCCGAAACTCTGTCGTCTCGGATCGAAGCAGACCATGGAAAACTAACCCCACATACGCATCTCCACGGGCTGTCCAAAAACGTGGACAATTCGAAACAGATACGGTTTTAGATATGGAAATATCTGCATATTTCCAACCGTATCTCTTTCGAACGGGAGGAGACGCCCTAACTAGGTACGTGATCTACGACCATGATACGGAAAAAAGAGGGGTTATACCTAGGGTGCCGGTGGAGTCAGGCTAGCGGGGCCGTGGCGGGTCGGTGGCTAGTGGCGAGGCGACGCGGTGCAGGCAGACCCGCAGCGGTGAGGAAGGCGATTGGGGTCGCCGAGGTACTCCGGCTCCGCTCCGATGGGCTCTTCTCTGCAAAAAAAGAAATATAAAACTATCAATACAAAATTTCGGTAGCACCTCCCCTGCACGGTGAGGTTTCCAAAACCTCCAAGAAAATCAATGGCACGATGGCCGATATGCACATATATATGAATGGCACGATGGCCGACATGCACAAGATTATGTAAGGAACACCTAGCAACGTAATCAGGATAAGCAAGGATCACGGATTACAAATTCAGGATCTCTATCCCATTACTAATATATGTACACGAAGGAACACCTAGCAACGTAACAAATGCTACTGAAATCTTGAAAAGAGTGAGGTAGTGTCTAATATTTCTCCAACACATATAAGCAAGAATGTATGAGTTAGTTTAGTGACCTTTGGAAAGTTATACATTGTTCAATACACAAGGGAAATCAAAGTCCCTAATTTTTATCCTTTATTTCTAGGAGACAAACATGCATAGGATGTGTACAGTAACCCTAACCCTAGATCCCTAAATTACAAAACCTAACCAAGACATCTTAATCTATTCATGCATCCACATCCATCAGGCGGAGACGTCATAGGGGCTCACCACTTCAGAATGGCGAAGCACAGCATCACGAGCAAGGTGACCATTCAGCTCGGAGAGCGCTGCGAGGGAGCGCCGTTGCTGTAGGACCACGCCGCCACGACCGAGATGCCTGGATGCGGGTCGCCGCTGCTGTGGGGCCGCGCCACGCCCCGGCGGTGTTGCTGCGGCGCTGCTGCGGCGCCGTTGCAGGAGCGCTCGAGGGCGAAGGCGCCGTTGCTTCGGCAGCCTCCTTCTCCCTCCTCCTCCTTCTCTTGCTCCTTCTTCCTCCTTCCTCCTCTCCTCCTCTCCTCCTCCTCTCTTTCTCCTCCTCCTCCGGCGGTGCGGCGCGGGGGGGGGGGGGGGGGGGGGGGGGCGTGGGCGCGGGCGGGGACGGTGTGTGTGGGTTGGCTAGGCCGGCGGGGTTAAATCCCCCTTTGCTGAGTGCCCCCAATCTGGCACTCGGCAAACTATTTTTTTTATCTTTTTTAATTCTCTGTCGAGTGCCACCTGGCCTGGCACTCGGCAAAGAGTTTTTTTTAAAAAATTCTTTGCCGAGTGCCCACTATCTGGCACTCGGCAAAATATTTTTTAATTTTTTAAAATTCTTTGCCGAGTGCCACCCGGCCTGGCACTCGGCAAAGAGGGGGTTTTTAATTTTTTTTTAAAAATTCTTTGCCGAGTGCCATACGTCCTGGCACTCGGCAAAGAGGCTCCTTTGCCTAGCGCCAAACTCAGACACTCGGTAAACTATTTTTTTTACTTTTGACCTCTAAATTTTTTCTGCAGTCCTCATATAATACCTGGTATTCCATATTCCAATGTGGCACATTTCTTGAACTTTTTCTATGTTTCTTTAATTTATTTCATTTAATTAAATTTTCTTGGATAATTTAAATTATAACCGCTAGTCATTCGAATAATGAAAAAATGATATTCATGTTATTTTGTATAATGTGAGGCCGTATTCAGGAACATACCACCAATTTCGAACATCTTGTTCACAAAACATGACCACGAACTTGTGGTCGAGTTGTTTTTAAATTCTATAAAAAGCAAACGAAGTCCACAAATCATGAAACTTGTCAAGATGTCATGATATCATATGTGGAGGCTGTGATAAAAATTTGAGGAGGTTTCGCGCAAGTTGTCATGTACGATGCTTGCCACCTCGTCGGCCTCTTCACGAAATCATGAAACTTCTTCGGAGATTCTCCGGTTTGCAAGCATCGTACGTGACAACTTACGCGAAACATCCTCAAATTTTTTATCACAGTCTCCACATATGATATCATGACATTTTGACGAGTTTCATGATTTTCGGACTTCGTTTGCTTTTTATAGAATTTAAAAACAACTCGACCGCAAGTTCGTGGTCATGTTTCGTGAACAAGATGTTCGAAATTGGTGGTCTATTCCTGAATACGGCCTCACATTATACAAAATAACATGAATATCATTTTTCCATTCATTTTTTTCATTATTCGAATGACTAGCAATTATAATTTAAATTATCCAAGAAAATTCAATTAAATGAAATAAATTAAAGAAATATAGAAAAAATCCGAGAAATGTGCCACATTGGAACATGGAGTACCAGGTATTGTATGAGAACTGCAGAAAAAGTTTGAAGGTCAAAAATGAAAAAAAAATATGGTTTGCCGAGTGTCAAAAATGACACTCGGCAAATCACCACTTTGCCGAGTGTCAGCAGAAGACACTCGGCAAAGGGTTAACGACGGCTGCCGGCCGTTAACGGCGGCGGCCCTTTGCCGAGTGTTCCTGTTTGCCGAGTACACTCGGCAAACCTGGTCTTTACCTAGTGTTATTGTTTGTCGAGTGCTCGGCACTCGGCAAACCACCTCTTTGCCGAGTGCCAGTTGTTTGCCGAGTGTTTTCTCTATGGCACTCGACAAATAGCCTCTTTACCGAGCGCCCGATAAAAAACACTCGGCAAAAGCTACACTCGACAAAAAAGACGTCTCCGGTACGCACGAGTACGTTGGACCGAGCTACTAACTTTTTTCTATTGCACTGCGCACCCAGTGGTAACGATCCATTACTATCCGCTTATATAAGTTCTTTGGATGTCTGTGATAGAAATTTGATTTTGCGCTGGTGTAGTGTACCTATTCTCTAACAGTTTTGTTTGAGATGCCCATCGTGGTGGCATGGTTCTATTAATTTTCACCAATGTCACTAGGAATGTGTAACGATGTTAATAAGTTCTTCGTCCCAGGAATGTTATTCCCATTCCAGTAACGCTGGAACATTTTCGTTCCGCCCCCGCCTCATCTTAAGGCTTTGCAAACTCCATCCCGTTCCTTGACCCCAACACGAGATCTTGGTGGCCATGGGATAGCACTATCCCTAGCCTTTGTACTAACCACCGTGCCTTTAAAAAAAAATGAACTGGCACGAGAGTTGCATGTTATATTAATAAGAAGAAGCCAGAAGGCCAAAGAGTACAAATTTAGTAAAAACACGAGCTAAAAGGGTGACAACCGCCACCTGAAAATCCAAAGCCTACTCTCCCTAAATTAGAGGTGTTAGTAACCTCGCTCCAGCTAGTGACCAAGTCCAGGCCTCTACTTTGATTTTGGAAGGGTTAGTGGTGGCAGCTCCCTTTTTTTCCCTCAAAAACACATACATTTGGTTCTTTCCACACTTCCCAACATAAAAGAATGATGAAAGTGCGCAGCCCCTTTTTGGGCGTTCCCACCAAGCTCACAAGCTGAGACCACCATTGGTGGACGGAATCACCCTGCAGCCAGTGCCGTGAATGTATGTCAGGTTGTCGGATCCAAGAAGCAGCTCAATCCCAGACCCGCTTTATGTAGCGGCATTCGGTAAAGAGATGTTGGGCTGTCTCTGGTGTGTGTCGACAAAGCGGGCAGACTCCATTATTTGGCCTACCTCTCGCAGCCAGCCTATCTAAACTTCAGAGTCGATTCTGAATCAGAAGCCAAGAGAAGAACTTGCACTTCGGAGGTGCCCATGGCTTCCAGGTGATGGTGTTGTAGTTTGTGTCGGTGGTACCTAGTAGTTGCGCTTTGTATGCCGAGGCTGCAAAGTAGTTTCCATCACCAGTAAATTTCCACCTGATGTCATCAGGGATATTAGGTTCCAAGTGTAGCGCCTCAATCGTTGTCTAGAGTTGGACAAACTCGTGTATGTGTTTGGCCGTGAAGCTCGCCTGAAAATTGAAGTTTCTCAGCCAGTTGTTGTTAGTCACGGCCTCCTCTCTCACCGACCTTTGTTTTTTGCTTGGAGGCAGTATAAATCAGCAGCGCAACATCCTTCGCCCGCCTACCATGAAGCCATCCGGAATGGGCTTTGCTACGGTACACCCTAATAACTGTGGACCGTCGATCTAGATGTTAATTAAGACGTATTACTTCCTGGGAGGTAATGGTAGAAAAATAGAAAATATCAGGAAAATATCTTAATATTAGATCTAGCAGATATACCGATCTTACTTTCCTATTTGACGTAATGTGACATGTGGATATAAGATCTAAAATATCTTTCTTCTCAGGTGTTCATTTTTTGTAATATTTTTAATATAAAAAACTAACGCTTGACAACTTATTTAATTGCTCTTAACATGAACATATCTTGAATGTTGCATTTTTTTTCTTTTTTGTTTTGAGCCGCATGTTGCTGTTTTTCTTATAATTTCCCTAGTATTTGTGGTACAGTAATTGTCATCCCAAGTTATTGGATCGTAGTAGTGATAATATGATTAATAAGTGGCTGACAATATTTTATTTTTATTAAGTGTAAGCTTTTCAAATGTACATACATACTGTCACGTGTCACATTTCTTGCTTGCTACGCGGGTCACACACAGATCAGAAGATGATTCACAGGATGTAAAAAAGGAGAGCATCAGCTAGCTAGATAAGGAAAGAAGGGCGCCACTTGCAGGGATTACCAAAGATGGCTAGCCGGCATTTTGTTTCTTGATTATTTTATTGTATAATTATTTTTTTCTATTCTAAAAATGAAGGGTTGTGATTCGTTCAAACTCTTACCTCCTAAGCAGTAATAGTTGTACCATAGCACGGCCCATCCGGAATACGAAAAAGAGGTTTTGTTACCATCACCAAGGTTAATGGTAGTACAGGCAGCAAAGAGACGCCCGAGGTGGAAGGACCCTAAATTATTTATGGCAAAACTGCAAATTATTTTTATTTACCTCCCTGCTAGTCGAGTGGAAGCTAACTTAAATTGCAAAAGCCTCACACAAGAAAAATATTTTTATTTACCTCCGTACTAGTCGAACCCTGTTGCCCTGTACGGTTCTTCTTGATGCTACACTAGGACATGAACTCGAGTGTTCAATGTAATGTAAGCTATTAGAAGGGACAGTGGGGGGTCTAGTTTCATGTTAATTATTAGGGCCCAGTTTGGGTAAGAGGAAACATACAAATAGCTACCAATTATCATGATTTGGGATACAACAATTATCAGCCACATTGGTTATCCATCGTGAAAAGCCAAATGTTGTCTCAGATTTTTATTGTTTTTTCCTTTTATGCTTTCAGAGCTCTTTTTTATATAACTCTTATTTATTTTTAATATATTTATAACCAGGTGCAAACCCCTCCTGTTACGTCAAAAATAGTTGTAAACCACATTCCCTAGCTTTGCTAGGGCGAGGTGCAAGATCACCACGAGGATGATGTTCATCCGCATCATCAGAGGCACACGGTGCATCAACCGGTCGGGAAAATCGGACCAACCCTATATCGAGAAACCCCACTGCATCCCGGAGCAACTGGTGGATAAGATAAATATGCGTTTTGTGCAAAGCAAAGGGAGTCCATGGAATGCATTTCCTATAGAAAGCACTCATATCGATGTGAGTGACTATGATGAAATCTTTTTTTCCTCGATGGTTCTTCTGGTTTAGTTATTCGATTGAGAAGAGTAAGAGCTTTTGAGAAGCCTCCATAGATCGGTGGAGGTGGTGCATGAGACAACCTGAGGAAGAATCGATGGGGAGATAGACGAGAGAAGCCAAGCCAGCAGCAACTGGTCTTGACGAATCCAGGTTTATAGGCCGGGTTTGGGGTGGCTGTGCCATTGGCGAGTACTAAGGGCAGTCCCAATGCTAAAACCTATATCTATTAATTTTCACAGACACTACATATAGAAACCATAGTCTCAATGGATAGTTTCTACAAAATAATTTTTTATCCAATCACATACATTCTTTCTCCATTCACGTCCCTTCATGTCTTAGTTTTCATGTAGACATGGTTTCTAACTTAGACCCGGTTTCTATGATTTTTGTTATCTCTCTTCAATAACTAACTTGCCACATCAGCAAAACGCTTAGATGGCAGGACAATTAATGTCTATAAAAACTATGATAGTTTCTGCATTGGGTGTGCCATAAGGTAGGGAATGGTGAAGAGATAGTGCCTTCGAGGTATTCAATAAGGCCATGGCCGGGCCGCAGGAAAAATCAGTGATTGCCAAAGTAGAAAGTCGGACAAAATGTCATGCAACGCTTTGGAAATTACAACAATAGAGGTCTTTGCCAACAATGGATGGAGATTTAGCAAGATTATGCTACAGGAATTGAGCTTTGTTTGGCAGTATTTATAGAACTTTTTTTTGCTTCTGCTGCAGTTGCAACTATTGTAATAATGACTTGATAAAGTATCTTATGATGTGGAGGCCGGAATCTCCATTCCATGATAAAAAAAAGGTACGCAGTACTCATGCGCTGTCATCTGCTTGGCCACCACCAACCGTGACCCCGCCATCCCAAACACCCGTGCCATACACCACGTGATGGGACAACAGTTTCGTGGAATATGCATGCGGGGGGTCCGACACTGCCGCAGATCACGATAATAGTGCCGGTTTAAAACACTCCATCACTGTCGGATTTTGAATCGACACAACTATATCGACAGTGATGAGGGTTAGCTATCACTGTCGGTTCCTACAAACCGGCAGTGTTCTTCAATTTCACTGTCGGTTCTTTGCTAAAACCGGTAGAATTCAGGTTCACAAACACTGCTGGTTCATAAGACCACCCGATAATGTAACTGCAAACATCACTGTCAGTTTATGATTCAACCGGCAGTGTTATAGTAAGAATCACTGCCGGTTGTGACAAGAACCGGCAGTGATAGCTAATCTAACGCTATCGGTTTGGTGCTCAAACTGGCAGTGCCATCATGACCATCACTAGCGGTTTGTTGCTAACCGGTAGTGACGGTTACAACAACACTGTCGGTTTGTTGCTAACCGGCAGTGACGGTTACGACAACACTGTCGGTTTACTGCTAACCAGCAGTGATGTCCCGTTCATATTTTATTGTTTTATAATTTATTTTAATTTATATTTTTTTGTGGAATTGGGTTTTGCTTTATATACGCTACGTAGACGACATGCCCATCAATATTAAATATTACAAATGTTACGGTTATATGTTCTTATCAAGATCTCGATCTCTCAAAATAAAAAAGAAATGTTCTCCGACTTCACGGATTGTGCAATGCTTCTCGGACTTTTTACAATAATCTAGCGAGCCGCTCTGGGCCATACTGGTCCTTGAACTTCACTGATTGTGCAATGAAAAATACTCCATCTTTTTCCAATACCTCAGTTAAGACGAATTTTGCCAGCTCCGATTACAGTGCGACGATCTCCATGTCTAACACCTTTCGTGGCTATATTTCTTACACCGTCGTTCAAAAAAGATGATATCCAAAGAGAAATCAGTAAATCATTTTGTTGAATTATTAACAGACATAAATGAAATGGGAATTATACACACCAACTTATCTGCTTCTTCTGATTTCCCACCGATGTAGCGAAGCATTGCCCACATTACATAAAACCTGCATTCATTCTTTCCCGCCGGCTGTTTTAGGTACGTCCCCTCCATTTCGACAACCATGAATGGGACCTGCGTCCCACCGACATGTCTTCTTCGGACACTGTGCAACATTAAAAGGAGAAATATTAGAAAGCGGTATGTGTGATTACAAAATAATATGTTATTAGGATCGCTTACTAATTCAGCACTGCCACCGGTGCATCCAGATGATGAAATGGTTTTTTCTTTGAGTCCCACACCACGATCAGATTTTTAGCAAGATTGACACAAATGAAGACGAAATGGTTGCTGCAATCACAGAATCCTAATGATCGAATAATCTTAACGAAAAAAGAAGCATAAAATTAAAAGCCGAGAACATATACTCGTAGTTGTAGGCTAGAAGTATGTGGGTTTTGTTCTTCATCTTGAATTCATCAAAAACAGTAATCAATCTCACTTTCAGGTCTTCCACGTCACATCCATGGAGGCCTAAACATGTCTTCTCATTGACTCGCAAGGGGTCCAAGAAGCCTTTGTTATCTCATTTGCTTTTTAGTATGCAAAATTTTGCTATACACCTACATAAAATCATAGGAAGTGCTCAAAAGTTAACAATTTGTGTCTCAAGAGAGTAGTTAATTATAATATCATACGTGTAGGGTACTTATATAGTCCACAACATCAACATTTGTGTATCGAGAGAGCGTTTCTGGTATAGCTGTAACAAGCACTCTCACTCGACATAGAACTTTTCTTCTTCAGGATACTGAAAAACATGTGGCAAATGGATAATAACCTCAAAACCAAAGTCCTTCGTCTCTGTTGCTTGAGTCATGTAATATTCATGCAACTGGCGCATATATGTTGTCAAATTTTTATACTCGTGATCAGAAACCAAAAGATTGCCCCTTTCATACTTCATTGCCGGTGTTCCCGTCCCTTGTACATCATAATAGATGTTCGCGGCCTCAATTCCATGGTTAATTCGGGGTTGTCTTCGACATACTTCTGTATCTTCCTTAAATCCTCATTGTATACTTCTTCGGCTCTTGTTGTAGTGTACTGATTCTGTGTTTGCCTTTTGAATTTGGACTTCAACAAAAACAGAGGCAGTGAGGCACAGAGATTAAAGAAACTAACACAATTCTCCTTCGAGATGTATGCTGTAAATTTTTCTTTCATCAAGTTTGTAATGCTGCCATTGAATGGCCTTTTTCTTTTTTATTGATCCACTTTGGGAGCATTAGCGACCGAATCTAAGGACCTTTTCTGTGACTGCGAGGATGCCTTTGATCTTGTTTTGGGCTAAAGTGGAGGAGGAGGAGGAGGATGACGATGAGAATTCTGTTTTCCCAGGGCTGATAAAGATGGAGGAGGAGGAGGAGTCTTCTCTTTTCTCAGGGTTGATGAAGATGGAGTCGGACGAGGAGGAATAGAAGGAGACCTCTGTCTTCTCGGGGGTGATGGCAAAGGATGAGGAGGGGAGTGATCTCTGTTGGGAGATGGTGAGTGATCATCGTGGGTGGGCAAAGACTCGCAGTCGTCCTCATCATCAGAGGACAATTGGTGGTCAAGCTTAATAAAGCGCTTACGCCAGGCCATTTGAGAGCCCTTATTATGACTAAGTTTCGGTCTGTCTTCCGCTACGGGGTACTCAATGTGTATCTTGTTATACTTCTTATCAAGTATTCTATCAATGGTGACGCGAGCGTACCCCTATGGAATTGGTCAGCCATTAATGGTCCTGTCTCCCGCAGGCCAGGCCTGGCCGAGCGCCACCTTGTCCTTTGTCTATTCCTGACGGATGTACAACTTGATATTGATGGGTTTAGTGATGCCGTCCACCGGATGAGGCACATTCGCATCTTTTTCGTCGAGCGGGGTCGATCCGCAGCTGCTGCGACCCCTAAACTGTGGGCTAAAGGCAGTAGGAGTAGGGTTTTATGGTACTCCTGACCCCTTGGACAGTAAAATTTGCTAGACTCATGCTTCAACAGTTGGCTCAATCTGTGCGTCCATTCTTTCTTCCATCTCTTTTAGTCGCCTCAAATACTCTGCCTCCTGATCTGCTCTACCCCTCGAGCGGCTTCGGTAAGTTTTAGATTCTTGGAGGAATGCTAGTTTCCAAGGAACAACACCGGTTCCTCTAGTGCGACCAGGGTGCTTCTTGGTTCCGAGTGCTTAGGTGAGCACGTCTTTCTCCCTATTAGAAGTGCAAGTCCCTTGCCTCACCTCCTCAGTTACCTGGGAGATCCTCTGGATGAGTTCGCTCATGGGTTGATTGGTGGAGCTAAAGCTCCCGTCCTCTGTGTGGCGTACATTCCTCCCCATACAGTATATTACCGATCTTGGCTCCCAATCGGCGGTCTCAACCTAAACGCCTTCCTCAGCAAGGCGATCCAACTTTTCAAGTTCTGCTTTAAATTCTTGCATCTTTTTGGAGTAGCCACGAGAGCCGAGATGATGAGGATTCATTGCTTTCTGTGAGTTCTCCTTATTCTTCCTGCTTAGTTCTAAGTACTCCTCGAATAACCTGTATTCCTTAAAATCCTGCTAGAAGTCCTTCTGCTTGCTAAACTGTCCACCATCAAAATTTGGCTCTTTATTTTAGAGGACAAAATTCTTGTACAATGTCCCCTTGAAATTCTTGAAGCATGTCCCCATGATTTCTTTTGCTTTTTTCTTGACTAACTCCTTGTCATACTCCGTTGGGAAAGTAAAATACTCTGGGATCTTGATATCCCATATGTAATCCTTCTCACTTTCAGGAACTCTCCACGGGTCATTATCTTTCCCAATCCACTTCTTGTACCTAATCGGGATGAAGTCCCATACAAGTAACCCAAGGATAGTCTTGTATTTGGTCAAAGCTATAGGCGGTGAGAGTGGATCCCCAAATTCATCAAACTCAGTGATGTGCCAGTATGCATTCCTACCAACAGGAATCTTTGACACGCCTCGCTTAGATCTGGCCTTCCTGCTACCCAAACCCTCTGCCTCCTCAACCGGCGGAGGCTCCTACTGGAGACACCAAGTAGGCTATGACCCTCTCAATTGATTAGCGTGTGTGGCTATATAGTCACATGATACCAAAGTTACCTGGCCATGTTGGTCATTTTGACCTAGATCGAGCAGGCCAGACAGGGTCCATGGCTGATCGTTCTCACCGTCCTGATTGACACCGTCACCATTTGTCGGATCATGCGACTCTCCCGTTCCAACTATATCAACCGCTTCTTGTTGTCGATCTATTCTTCGGCGACGGGGTAACAGACGTGGACGAGTCATGGCTGTGACATGATCGTGGTTAGTTTTGGCTGTGGACAACTACTAATAGCATATGTTCATATATATAATATGTTTAATGCAAAGTCTAATAATAAGTCCACATACAACAAAGTCAAATAATAGCATATGTTCACCTAGAACAAATTAATTGTTTGATTGACCACATACAACAAAGTCCACTACTGATCTACGAATCTAAGCCTACATCAACATCCAAATAAGAAAAGCAATGACCATAGCCATAAATAAAAGCATGACATCTTTCCAAGACCAAGGAGCAATTCTCCTAATCTTCACATCTTCGGCTGGTGGCTTCTCTTCAATCTCCAGTGCTAGCGGATGGCCATGGTTTGCATTCATTGGACCATAGTAGGCCGGTTGCCCATGGTTTGCAAGGTAGGCCGGATGACTATAGTAGGCCCTCAAAGCTTCAGCTTCTGTGTTGTATTTTTTGTGCAAATTACTAGGGTAGCGATTGACTTGAGCATAGCAATCTTCCTAGGTTCGATAAATCCTAGGCATGTGACCAACATGCACTACATACCATGCCATAGTTGCCTATAGATTTAAGTAAATTAGGTTGTCATTCAAACATGATGTATTCTTATAAAATTTAATATATTTATGAATAATACACAACCATTACATAGATAGGAGTGTTTGGAAAACAACTATTGCTTACACCCTATTCCAAAAGAGGGACCAACATTTTACAGTGATTCAAGCCTAAGACATGAACTTGAGCACCTTTCAGGCTTGGGAAGCACTATCTAGTTATAGGCATCCTTTTAGATATCAACTACATAGACTTGTTGAGGCTGGGCTAGTGAGCTCCAATTTATAGTCTTTTGGCATGTGGTAAGTGGTAATGGTAACTCACTGAACAAGAGTTATTATTCAAGTTATATGGCCAAACTAAATCTATTTAATGTTCTTTATCCTTGACATAATAAAAAATTACCTCAATAATGGGGCTGTTTATTATTCGGAGATCAATGTGGTTTAGTAATCATACTTGCTAGCATGCAACATCATATGTCATTACTTTTTTACTGTGCACATGTAATATTTTAAGGAGGACCAACATTGTAGTCAACTCCGATGCTATCAAAGTCAGTTGAACAGTATCTACCCATTTCCAATAAATACATGGGTGTTTCTAATAGATTAAGACAATTAATAACAACTTGGAAACATGGTCATGTGCCAAGTTCTCTCTGTATCATAAAAACACAAACACCTATTTTCATGATTTTGATCCCCGGTTATCAAAATGGGTTGTATAACTGGTGAGAAATTTGAATCGCCATAAGTGGTCGTGATTCAGAACAGCAACTACAATGAAAAATCTAGTTCTGCTGTCTGCTAACCCACCAAGTAGTTGGTGCATTCCCAAAGCGTGCTCATGGATGGAGCAGGTTGTGGCATCATAGGACCACCTTTGCTGCTACTGCCGAGCCAATTTTAAAAGTTGTTTTAACTCTTTTTTTCTGGAACAAACATCTATAGATGACTTTTTTTAAGCATGCTATACATTCCATCAAAATCAATTGACACTCTACCTATAGCGATTATTTTTCCTACAAATGAAATTCCGCAACATCATTTCTAGATATAGACCTTTTTTACTAATGTACATTGTTAAGCAATGTATAGGTTGAGCTCAGCTTCCCCAAATGCAGTTCTTTGTACAAGCAGGCTTAAACCCTTTGTTGCAGATTAAAAAATAGAGGGGAACAAAATAATTTATAAAAGGAAGCTTAAAAATAACCAAAAAGATTACAACACATGAGCATAGCACACAAGTCTGTAGCCTCAGTAATAGTTATTACAACTTATGATTATATCATCATTGCACATGACCATAGCCTTAGTCCAATTAATATATTAAGTCATTATAACCATAGTCTAAGTGCCATCATAGACGAGAGAAAGCACTCAGATTAAATATAGTTATCATCAACACTGACATCATAGGAAATGGACAATGCTAAGAAGTAAGAAGACACCATTGGCAATGGATCAATGCTCAAATTAAAAACAACCATCATAAGCATAGGCATGTGCTTGGTATAGAGAAATCCTCAGAATATAATCAATCATCATTGTCATGGACATGTGCTCAGATTTATATAACAAACATATTTCAACAATGGACATGTGCTCAGTATAACCATTTTCATTAACAAATTCAACTCGAGCTTGAGCAATCACTGAGAGGCCTCACAAAGACGGTGGAGCATTTCATCAAACACAAAGACTGCAGTGAGCCACGCACTCACCGTGGGGGTGGGAAAGCAGCTGTCCACACGCTCCTGAAGGCCTCAGCGGTGGGAGTGCAGGCTTGGAGGAGGGGCACAGCCGGCGTCGTGGATGAGGAACGAGGGCACGGACGGCGTGGTGCTCTGGCGTGGGGCGGTGCTCTAGCGTGGGGCGATGCACGGGCGTCGATGTCGAAGAAGAGGATCACGGGGCTGGGAACGGTGGCGCGGGGGGCGATGGATGGGTGCGCGGGGAATGGTGGTGCTCCGGCAGCACTGGGGGAGGGGTTGGCGGGGTTTGAAATGAATTTGGAAGATTTCAACCTGCGCCTTGCTATATACCAATGAGGTTCATCACTGCCGGTTCTAATAATAAACCGACAGTGATGAGGAACCATCAGTGCTGGGCCATTCCTCAAACCGGTAGTGATGGAGGTGTACCAGTTAGGGGTTAACTAGTATAACTTTTCATTTCCTTTTGAATTCCTCCGACTGCCTCATTGGTTAAGACTCTGCAACTTAGCTCCTGAGACCCGTGTTCGAGTCCTAGGCGACCCAATTTTTTTTTGCAATTTATAAATTATTAAATGACTTTGGAAAATTGTTCATCACCGCCGGTTGTAAGTCTAAACCGACAGTGATGAGGAAATATCACTGTCGGGTCAATCCTCAAACCAATAGTGATGTGTGTGTAGCAGTTAGGGGTTAAGTAGGATAACTTTTTCATTTCTTTCGAATACCTCCGACTGGCTCAACGGTTAAGACCGCGTAGCTTAGCCCCCGAGACCCGTGTTTGAATCCTGGGTGGGCCAATTTTTTTTGGTTTAATATTATAATTTATTAAGCTATCTAAAGGACAAAAAGAAAAAACAATTTAGCCTTAGCACACATCCTATACTAGCGCATCGGTTAAGTCTCTGAACTCTACAGCTCGAGACCCGAGCTCGAACCCGAGGGCTGGCACACTTTTTTTTATTTTTTATAAATCACTATCGGTTTTAAAAATAAACCGACAGTGATAACCAGCATTATTGTCGGTTTCGTCTCATCACTACCGGTTATTTTAAACCGACAGTGATGTTTATATATATTAAAAAATTTCTTTTATATACTGAATAAATGGAAGCATATGTATTCCTATGTTGAAATGGCTTGAAAATTTTTTGGCAAGCATGTACACCCAAATTAAGACCCCCACATAGGATCTTAGGTTTTTCTGATCAGTTTTTTTATTTATTATATTTTTTGTGTGCCGAATGAGGCAAAAGAGGGTGAATTTCATCTTGTACCCAATAGATTTTTTCATTGACCTCCATAAAATTCTTATCCCTAGGGCACATTAGAGCCTTTGTAAAAGTTTGGTACCATTCTAGATCTCTTCATGGGTAGGCTCAGTTCAACTTATAATTAAACGGCGTCGTCGCGTAGAAATTCAATTAAACCTCAGAAAGTAGCAAACCATCTTCGGAAAATCCCAAATTAGATGTTTCCTTCACACGTGGCACGTGCAAGCCTAAGAAAAAGTTTGAGGCCAATACGACACCGGAATGCATATGAACCACAAAAATCTTGATAACCTATGTGTATAGTCATGGTTCGATGAAAGGGCTCATGTACCTCTGTGAAGAATGTATACTCCGCTTATATTGAAATGGCTTGAATTTTTTTGGCAAGTATGTACACCCAAATTAAGGCCCCAAACAAGATCTGAGGTTTTTTTAATTATCTTTTTATTAATATATTTTTCTCTGTGCTGAATGAGACAAAAGAGGGTGAATTACGTCTTGGACCTAATAGATTTTTTCATCGACCTCCATAAAATTCTTATCCCTAGGGCACATTAGAGCCTGTGTAAAAGTTTGGCACCATTCTAGATCTTTTGGTCGGTAGACTCAGTTGTGTCGTCGCGCGAAAATTCAATTAAACCTCAGAAAGTAGCAAATCATCTC
This sequence comes from Miscanthus floridulus, assembly GCF_019320115.1. NCBI lineage: Eukaryota > Viridiplantae > Streptophyta > Magnoliopsida > Poales > Poaceae > Miscanthus > Miscanthus floridulus. The sequence goes on from NC_089595.1 coordinate 27,925,743, forward strand.
TGAAAAATCCCAAACTAGGTGTTTCCTTCACATGTGGCACGTGCAAGCCTAAGAAAAAGTTTGAGACCAATACAACACCAAAATGCGTATGAACCACAGAGACCTTGATAACCTATGTGTATAGTCATGGTTCGATGAAAGGGCTCATGTACCTCTGTGAAGAATGTATACTCCGCCTATGTCAAAATGACTTGAATTTTTTTGGCAAGCATGTATACCCAAATTAAGGCCCCAAATAAGATATGAGGTTTTTCTCATCATTTTTTATTAATGTATTTTTCTCTGTGCTGAATAAGACAAAAGAGGGTGAATTACGTCTTGGACCCAATAGATTTTTTCATCGACTTCCACAAAATTCTTATCCCTAGGGCACATTAGAGCCTGTGTAAAAGTTTGGCACCATTCCGGATCTTTTCGTCGGTAGACTCAGTTCAACCTATAATAAATCGGTGTCGTCGCACGGAAATACAATTAAACTTCAGAAAGTAGCAAACCATCTCCGGAAAATCCCAAACTAGGTGTTTCCCTCAAACGTGGTACGTGCAAGCCTAAGAATAATTTTGAGACCAATACAACACCGGAATATATATTTCTAGCTGTCCAACAAATGTTACACGAATTACATGCATGAGAATAATTAAACACACAAAGCCGTATAAATTAAAATTAGAACCCAATTAAACTGCGGCCTTGAAAACCTAGCTAAATAAACATTAATTACTATCGGAATCATTGTCGGGTTCGATCGGGCCACGCACACTAACATGCCTCTGTAGCCATATATGGTAATTGATGTCACAGATTATGTATCCGCTTGTATCGATGAAGTCCAATGCCCATATGAGTGTACTCTCTCGTGCCTCACAATACTGAAAGAATGGTCGGCCATAGATGTAACCTACTAAACAACCACTTCCCCTATTAGTAATTCTTATGTAGTACTGGCGTCCTTCTATAGTGAGCTGGCCGAAGTTTCCATTGCAGAAGTCCCAATCGTACCCGAGTTGCTCGGTAGCTTGGTCTAGAATGGCCCACAAGTGACATACAGCATAGGTAAGGTCCTAGAGCGCAATCTGCATGCAGAGAAAAAGAAAAAAAATAGAGAATGTTATTACAATAATAAATAATAAATAACCACAACTCAGGTATAAGTGACCATTTTACCACATCCGCACGGTTGTATCTCACAAACCATTCACTTTCTTGCGGGATGGGGATATCACCAGCATTCAAAGCAAGTGCCTTGAAGTGCGAGAAATTAGGCACATCATAGTAAACACGTCGAAGTGCCTCTAAACAGATGCGCACGGCACTGAATTGGGCACTTATCATGTCCGGGCTCTGTCTTCCCGTCTCATTGATATGGTTCTGATGATTTGCACCCCTCAAAGGGATGGAAAAACTGAGTTCACACGTCCATAGCCGACCACTTACATTAGATGCCATGTTCTCGACGATGTCCGAGATAAAGAACCAGCTAAGTGCTGTTCGTAGCCAATCTATTGGAGATATAGTCTGCAGCATATATGTATGCAACAATGATATTAAACTAATTACACTTATTTTTAGCATAAAAAAACAAAAGATGTTGGAAAATATTTTATACAATAGCTGAAATAGGGAACCGTGGAATGGCCACATTAGGAGCAAATGGCTCATCGTCAGGGTGGAAACCTAGTTCTTATGGTGGGGGGGGGGGTCCGTTGTTCATACCACCTAATCGATAAAATGCCAAAAAATATGAACATAAAATATATGCACAAAAAATTCTTCCAAGTAAAATGTAGCAACATAATTAAATATAGATCGAATGCAAGGAATAAGAATATATATAAATGTAGAATGCAAAGAAACATGAATATAAATATAGATCAAATAAATATAGATAGAATATTAGAGAAGGCAACATATCAATACCATTGAAAAATGGAGGAGCCATGACCAAATCACATAGAGAGAGAGTGGATTTCTTGAGAAGTGAGAGTGAAACGTGAGAAATGAGACTGTGAGAGTTCATGGGTGGGTGGGATCGATGTATGTGGCTGGCGGTTTGTTTTATATAGGGGGGCATGGACATCACTGTCGGTTTGTAAGTAGAACCGACAGTGAAAGTTAATATCACTGTCAGTTTTTAAATAGAACCGATAGTGAAAGTTAATATCACTGCCGGTTTATAAGTAGAACCGACAGTGAAGGTGCATATATGTAAAGGATATATTTATTTAGATAGTACAGTGGGAAAGTTTTAACAACAATGATATATTTATTTAGATAGTAATGAAATACATCAAAAAATAACAAAAATATTAGAAATAAATTACATATACGATAACAAAGACCTTACACTAAAATTCCATAGACGATAACAAAGACCTATTTGCGTATAGGTCAATGTTACAATTAATGTGTATCAACACATTATAATGTAACTACCTCAGTAGCATTCTTCTTGCACCAACTAGGGTCAAACAGCAGCACCGAGGTAGTCTATGAGCTATACCGGTTGGAGATGACAAGGTGGCATCGATGAATCCGCCTTGTCTGTACATGGCCTTTTTCCAGATGCGCACCGCAGTGGATGGCTCTGTGAACCTCGTTGCATCTCGAATCTTCGGTGTTGCTCTATCTTCAGTAGTATTCTTCTAGTACCTCTTGTGTGTACCATTTTGGTGGACTACAATGCATAACGATATATGTGGTTTGTTGTGAGAGGAAAACATTATATCATGGTTGATAAGGCCTGGCTGAAACCAACATGCATGGAGAGGCTAGCTCCTGTTCGAGGGCCATTTTATAGGGGCTAGCAGTCGTGGTATATTTTTGTTTCTGAACTAAAGTTGTCGAGGTAGGTGGGAGCAGTGTTCCTACTGTTGTGGTCAGTGGGAGTACTGTTGGCATGGGAGGAGCATCTACACATCACTGTCAGTTTTAGTTTAAAAACCGACAGTGAATGGGGCCTTGTATGTCGGTTCGAGCAACCGACTGTGATAGAAGCAATCACTGCCGGTTTTAAAACCAAAACCGACAGTGAAGGGCCCTGCCGCCATTGCAGCCTTTTAGTAAAAAAATCATGTCAGTTTGGAGCCTGCCATTGCAACGCTATCACTGCCGGTTTTAAAACCAAAACCGGCAGTGAAGGCCCTACCGCCATCGAAGCCTTTTAGTAAAAAAATATAAAAAAGTTTGGCACACCTGAGATTCAAGCATGGGTCGCGGGGTCGAGAGTGCATGACGTTAACCGCTGAGCTAGGATAGGGAGTTCGGTTAGATTGGTTTTATTTTTTTCTTTTATCCCATCGTAATGCACTACTAAATAATAAATGTAAAATCAAAAAAGTTTGGCCCGCCTGGGATTTGAGCGCGGGTCTCAGAGTATACCGCTGAGCTAGGATAGGGTGTTCAGTTATTTTGCTTTTCTTTATTTATTTATTAATAGAAATAATGCAGTTACTTTATATTCTAAAATAACACAAAAAATGTGTCTTGATTATTTAATTCTATGATAATTAATTAATGGTCTATAATTATCAAATAATAGTGTTTGTGAACATTATCTCAATATTTGATTACATAGTCAATAATTAAATTATAGAGATGCGCACAAAATATAAATTAGATATTCAGTGCGAATTACTGATACAACGTCTGCATAATGATTACATAGTTAACAATAATCTAACTATCTTTAGGTGCATCAACAATGGCAGCCTCATTGTGATCAAGCCGTACGTAAGCAGGTTCGTCACCCTCTTGAAGGATAGGTAGGGGTACATTTGCCCTGAATAGAGGCATTTCCTGATAGCCTCTGTAGTCTTCTTCGTCCATCACTCTATCGACATCGACAATCTTCCTTTTCCCTTCTAGGACTACTTTTAGCCTTCCTTTTGTCTTGTTGTCCCTTGCATAGAAGACACGCATAACATATCTTGCAAGGACGAAGGGGTCGTCTCTGTATGTGGTCTTAGTAAGATCAACGGTAGTGAACCCTTCGCTATCAGTGTTGATTTCCTCGAGCCAGACCCACTGGCAGCAAAAAAGAGCTGCCTTCAATGGACCATAGGCTAGCTCCCATATCTCCTCTATGAAACCATAGTATGTCGCCTGCACGTTGCTGTTTCCATCATGAGCATCAAAACAAACACCATAATTTTGGTATGTGCTCTTTCCATCTTAGCTTTTTTGTGTAAAATGTGAATCCATTGATCCCATACCCTTGGTACTTAAGATATATACTCGAAGGTCCCTTGGCTAAGGCATCTAGTTGATTTCCCAACTTTATTCCAGGTAAGTGATGTCGCAACCAGTTGACAAATTCCTCCTTATGTTTTTATCTAGTCAAGCCTGTGACCTGCTCGGATACATAGTTTGCAACGATTGCCTGTGCTCATTAATGTATGGCATCACACCCTCGGCTTGCTGGAGAACAGCAAACTGTGCCTATGTGAAAGAAATAGGGTCGTCTACTATAACAGATTTCTCCCCGATCGTTCCTTTGCCACATAGTCTTCCCTCATGATGAGATTCTAGAACTCTGACCCTTTTGATGTCCAGATAATATGTGCAGAACTTAATGGCTTCCTCCATTGACCATCCTTCAACCATGCCCCCTTCTAGCCTGAATCTGTTCTTAACATACCTACTAAAAACTTTCATCAATCTTTCAAAAGGGAACATCTGATGCAGGTATATTGGGCCAAGGGCTCTAATTTGGTCAACATAATGAATGAGCAGATGCAATGAGATATCAAAGTAAGTCGGCAGGAAATGCATCTCAAGCCTAACAAGAGTTTCAGCTATGTCCCGCTGCAGTTGCTCTAGTATGGACACATCAATGACCTTTTTTGAGATAGCGTTGAAGAACGAGCAAAGCTTTATGATTGGGGCATAGACCTTTGGGGGGAGGATACCACGCTGGGCAATAGGGAGTAGCTGAGTCATAATGACATGATAGTCATGGGCCTTCATAGGGCCATAGTTGAACTTGAGTTCTCTCATGTTCACTAGCCTCTTCGGGTTTGCACAGTAGCCCATCGGGACTTTGAGTTCATTGAAGAAAGAAATAAGCGCACGCTTTTCTTCCTTCTTCAATGTCCATGACGTAACCAGAAGTTCAAACTGGCCATTCTCTAGCTCCATGGGATGCAGCTCCTTCCTGATTCCCAAGTGTTACATGTCCAGACGTGTGGCTAGTGAATCCTTCGATGTCCCCCCGGTGTCCATCAAGGTGTTAAGAGTGTCAGTGCATACGTTTTTAGTGATGTGCATGGGATCAAGACAGTGGCGTACACTCAGAAATGGCTAGTAAGGTAGTTTCCATAAAACTGATTTTTTCTTCCAAACGCTCCCATCAGGCGCTGCTACTGCATTGTCCCCCTTCGCACGGACAACCTCTAGTTTGTTGAGTTCTCGAAGTATCATAGGCCCGTCTCAATATTTTGGAGCTAAGCATTTCTCAATAGTACCGTTGAAATCTTTTTTGTTCCTGCGGTAAGGGTGATCCTTAGGTAGGAACCTACGGTGTCACATATAAACTATCTTTGAGTTATTTAGCAGATTTACCGCATTGATGTCGTCCAAGCACTCGACACATCCAGTATAGCCTTTTGTCTTCTCTCCGGACAACAAACCTTGACCTGGCAGATCGGTGATTGTAGCGATAAGTACTCCCTTGATCGTGACATGTTCCTTTTTGTACTCGTCCCAAACATCCGGCACACCCTTTTCAAACATCTCCACTAGTTCATCGATCACTGGTTCCAGAAACACATTGATGTCATTCCCAGGTTGTCTTGGCCCTTGTATTAGTAGCGGCATCTGGATGTACGACCGCTTCATATAGACCCAAGGTGGAAGGTTGTATATACAGAGCGTCACTGGCCAGGTGCTATGATTGCTTCTAACCTAGTCGAAAGGATTCATCCCATCTGTGCTCAAAGCAAACCAAAGGTGCCTTACCTCTCCACCGATGTCCTTATAGAACATAGTATTGACAGTCCTCCAGTCATGCCTATCGGCGGGATGCCTCATCATTGTATCTTTCTTACGCTCTTCGCCATGCTAGCGCAACAGCTTGGTTGACTTTGCACATGCAAATAGCCTATGCACCCGGGGAGCTATAGGGAAATACAAAACGACCTTTATGGGACCTCCTCTGGTCTTGGTACCCTCATCTGACAGCCATTCCTTGTACCATGGAGCTTCACACTTGGGGTACTTGTCTAAGTCTTTATATTTTTCTCCACGATACAATATGCAATCATTGGAGCACGCGTGGATTTTTTCAACCTCGAGGCCGATGGGGCAGATTATTTGCTTGGCTAAGTATGTCTTTTCTGGCAACTCATTTTTTTCTGGGAGCATTTTCCTTATTATACCTAACAACTGATCGAAGTCTTTATCGCTCAATCCGTTTATCAATTTGAACTCTAACAACATAACATCGGCTTCCAGTTTGCTCATTGGACAATTCCTATATAATGGTGTTTTGCCATCTTGTCTCATTGTCTCTAGCTTTCTCAGCTGTCTTTCACTAAGAGATCCGGTCTCTACATTACGTAGTAGCTAAGAAATGCCATCGTTATCCTCGATGTCGTCAGCTAGCGTGTTCCTAAACACATTATTAACTGTGGCAATAGGTTCCAAATTAACACCGGGTTCCTCGTCAGCATCATGGATGGCTACGTCAGGCATGTCCACATCATCATCGTTTTTCTATAGAACATTCACACTAACCTCACCATGCATAGTCCATATCGTATAGTTTGACATGAACCCCCGGGTAATTAAGTGCGATCGTATAGACTCAATTTGATGAACGTTCCTTTGATTCTTGCAATCTTTGCTTGGGTAGAAGACAGGATTCCCATTCCCAGCATGGGCCTTAGCAACGGTGATAAACTGGCTGACGCCATGCATGTACCGCTTGTCCGTTTAGGACAGATGCATCCACTCTCGATCCATCTCTGCACAAAAAAATACTTAGACAATAATTACAAAGAATTAATAAGAAATCAAGCTTCATGAACAAAAATTGTAGCTCAAAAGTATCATTTTTGGAAAACATTGTTGTACACTAATTATTAGAAAATTGAAATTAGTTGCCTCGGCCTTATAAATTAAAAATCATAGTAAAAAACAATTATTGCACAATAATGAAGAACACCTATTATACTCTACTTCTAAGAACTAATTATAGCATTACATACTAACAATGATGATCTTGACCACCATGGAATAATTAGCTAGGAATTTAAATGTGTTCATAGACACCAACCTTTTGGATGATGGATTCACCATAATTTGAGCCTTGCACAAATGTCCAATTGGAAAAGTGCTCTCTAGAATGAAGAAAGAACTAGAATGAGAATCAAGCAATGTAGCCATCAAAATAAAGCTAATTGAGCAACAAAATCAAAGTAGTAGATGTTTGTTACTAATCTTAAAGCAAAAAGATCAAGCCATTCTTCAAAATCCAAGCCCTAGCTTCATGGTGAAGAGCAGCCACAACAATGAAGGAAAGGGCCCAAACACGCGCCTATGTTCTCGGGATGGAAGAGAGGAACAAGAATAGGACGGCTACAGCCTTTTTGTGCTGTAGGCTTATCACCATCGGTTCTTGGCTAGAATCAACAGTGATAGAGCCCAATCACTGTTGGTTCTTAGCTTGAACCGACAATGATAAATGGCTGCCAAAACACTACCGGTTCAAGACACAAACCGGCAGTGATGTGGTCATTCATTGCCGATTCTAGCCCAAACCCAATCTTTTTCTCATTTTCAAGCTCATAACCGGCAATCAAGGTGCATCATTGCCAGTTGTCACAAATCCGACAGTGATGAGGCCGGCAGTGATGTGCAAATCTGGGGTAGTGCAAGGTAAGGGTGGCAAATGGATACCAGATATCCAAATCCAATCCTATACTCTTAGAGCAACTCCAAGACACTTTTTATATCATTCCTAAATGTTAGGAATAAAGAATTTAGTGAAAAAATATCATCCAACAGTTTCTCTAAATGTTTCGCTAGTCAAAAATAGAAGACAAGAATATCTCTCTAGAGTGAGCACGAGATATAGAAAAACTATTGGAGAATGAAAAGATATAGAAAATGATTTTTATGCAAATGACTCTTCAAATGATAATTTAAAGAGTAAAATTTAGAAAGGCTCTTGGAGATGCTCTTATAAAGCTAAACCTTACTAGAGATTTCTCTCAACATGCAAGCTATCCACATCAACAATCCACTAAAACTTGCAATTATAGCCAACTAGCACATGTAATTATGATAGTTATCTCTCCATCCACTAACATACATTTAGCTGTTCACATCGATGTGTCAAACCATTCACCAAAATTAATTTAAGATAGTTTTATTCATATAACTATAAATATAAATAATCTATTTTTTTTAAATTATCTAGAATCTCCGCAGCAACGCGTGGGGTATTCTCCTAGTTATTCCATATTCATGTCCGTCAAAACATAAATATAAATATTTTGGATCCACATCTGATTTTAAAATGGATACCAGAGTGAATGAATCAAAATTCATTTATTATTATTTTTTCATGATCCAAATTCGGATCCGTATCTAAAATAAATATGGATATTTATGAATAGTCGATATATTTGTATAGAATAAAGCACTTCTCTAAACATGCTATAAGTATATTATTTTTATTTAGTTTTAAGCTAATACATTTATTGATATAGATTTTTAAATATTTATTTTATTTATTTAATAATTTATATATTTATTAATAGATCTGTTAGTTTTCAACCAGAAAATTGTATGTACATGTGTTATATACTCATATTATGCTTTTATTCTCCCAAATCCATTGACAAAGCAAATGAATACTTGCTATCAATGCAACCAAATCGAGTAAACATGCAATCTGAATCCAAATTTTGGACAAGAAATGATGGTTGGTTAATTTACTGAGCAACCTGCCACAGTAGGTCCCACCACTTGTTTTCTCTCGTGCGCCCTGTTTAGATCCCACCCAAAATCCAAAATTTTTCAAGATTTCCCGTCACATCAAATCTTGCGGCACATGCATGAAGCATTAAATGTAGGTAAAAAGAATAACTAATTGCACAGTTTGGCCGTAATTGACGAGACGAATCTTTTAAGCCTAAATAGTCCATAATTAGACAATTTTTGCTAAATACAAACGAAAGTGCTACAGTAGCCGAAAGTAAAAAAAAAAATCATATGTAAACGGGGCCTTAGTTTAACGCGCTACTATTGAACACTGGACCCAGCGCTTGTGTCGTACTTAAGTATAGTCCGCAACGCCGAATATCGTGCCAGGCCAAATTTTTAAAGTGCTTCTCGCCCGCAAAACCCCTTCCCAAGTACAGTCCGCAACAATAGTATTTCTTTTCCACTACCAAGTACCCACAATAATACATCTGAGGAAAGCTGTCCTTCTGCAGGATTTTGGCATCTCATCATGAACCCGCATACCATGCTCATTCAAACCTAGCACACCTTTCCACCAACAACTGGGCATGTTTAGTTGGTGTAAAGTAGCCGACACGATCACTTGAGCCGATGAACCAATCATGGTCTGTAGGATGAAATCGGATCGGATTTGCATGCAATCGAATTTGGATAGCACTTTTTACCATATATTTATTCGAATTCGAATGTCCTCGTATGTGAATACAAATGGGATAGTTCGAATTCGGATCTGTATTCAGATATACACTTAATTTGGATGATAGGAATTAGTACGTATCCATTCGTTTTATTGATGGTTTTACAAGAATGAAATCAATCAATCATCATAAAACATATACGTAAGGATCTGTAGACAAAATATCACTTTTTAAAAATATTATTTTTATAAAACATAGTCCCATAAATAAATATATAAATATCATCAGATAAATAAATAAATAAATAATATTTTATATTCATAAATAAATAAAAACAAAATATTTAAAAGTAATGTACTTCAATAAATATGTCAGTTTCAAATTAAATAACAATTAAATATTTATAGCATAGTTTAGACATGTGTTTATTCTATTCGAATATTAATAGTATTAGCTATCCATCCATATTCACGTTTATTTTCGAATACAAATCTAATTCGGATATTAAAAATCGAATATGAATGTATCCACTTAGTTACCATATCATAATCGGATGTCGAATTCGGATACATCCATATACATTTTTGCGGATTTGAAAACTGGACATTTCGGATATCCACCTACTAATTGCCACCCCTAATCATCTTTTCCTTGTCCTATGCCACGTAGGACCCGCACCGTGATCCGTGGAATCAAGTCCCGAGCGCCCAACGAGAGCGAGACGACAGCAGAGAAAGAAACAATGGCACGGCTAGCTACACCCGCGAAGTCAAGTCGCCGGACATGGCTGTACTCCTCCACGTGGCTGGAAGAAAAAATCGGTTTTCTAGAAACTATCTTACTGGCCATTTCTGAGTGTACGTCACTATCTTGATCCCATACACATCACTAAAAACGTGTGCGCTAACACTCTTAATACCTTGATGGACACCGAGGGGACATCGAAGGATTCACTAGCCACACGTCTGGACATGCAACACTTGGAAATCAGGAAGGAGCTGCATCCCGTGGAGCTAGAGAATGGACAGTTCGAACTTTCGGTTGCGTCATGGACATTGAAGAAGGAAGAAAAGCGTGCGCTTATTTCTTTCTTCAATGAACTCAAAGTCCCCACGGGCTACTGTGCGAACCCGAAGGGGCTAGTGAACATGAGATAACTCAAGTTCAACTATGGCCTTATGAAGGCTCATGACTGTCATGTCATTATGACTCAGCTGCTCCCTATTGCCCTGCATGGTGTCCTCCCCCTAAAGGCCCGCACCCCAATCATAAAGATGTGCTCATTCTTCAACGCGATCTCAAAAAAAGTCATTGATGTGTCCACGCTAGAGCGGCTGCAGCGAGACATAGCCGAAACTTTCGTTAGGCTTGAGATGCATTTCCCACCGACTTACTTTGATATCTCATTGCATCTGCTCATTCATCTTGTTGACCAAATTAGAGCCATTGGCTCAATATACCTGCATCAGATGTTCTGTTTCGAAAGATTGATGAAAGTTTTTAGGAGGTATGTTAGGAACAGATTCAGACCAGAAGGGGGCATGGTTGAAGGATGGTCAATGGAGGAGGCCATTGAGTTCTGCACATATTGTCTGGACATCAAAACGGTCGGAGTTCCAGAATCTCATCACGAGGGAAGACTACGTGGTAAAGGAATGATCGGGGAGAAATCTGTTACAATAGACGACCATGTTTCTTTTAGACAGGCACAGTTCACTGTTCTTCAGCAAGGCAAGGGTGTGATGCCATACATTGACGAGCATAGGCAATCGCTGCAAACTCTGTATCCGAGCAGGTCATAGGCTTGGCTGGATAAAAAACATAAGGAGGAATTTATCAACTGGTTGTGATATCGCTTGCTTGGAATAAAGTTGGGTAATCAACTGGATGCCTTAGCCAAGGGACCTTTGAGTACATATCTTAAGTACGAAGGGTATGAGATCAATGGATTCACATTTTACATAAAAAAAGATGGAAAGAGCTCATACCAAAATTGTGGTGTTCGTTTTGATGCTCATGACGAAAACGGCAACGTGCAGACGACATACTATGGTTTCATAGAGGAAATATGGGATCTAGCCTACAATCCATTGAAGGCAGCTCTTTTTCGCTGCCAGTGGGTCTGGCTCGAGGAAATCAACACCGACAGTGAAGGGTTCACTACCGTTGATCTCACTAAGACCGCATACAGAGACGACCCATTCGTCCTTGCAAGAGATGTTATGCAAGTCTTCTATGCAAGGGACAACACGACAAAAGGAAGGATAAAAGTAGTCCTAGAAGGGAAAAGGAAGATTGTCGGTGTCGGTGGAGTGACGGACGAAGAAGACTACAGGGGCTATTAGAAAATGCCTTCATTCGGGACGAACCTTCCCCTACCTATCCTTTAAGAGGGTGATGAACCTGCTTACGTATGGCTTGATAACAATGAGGCCATCATTGTTGATGTACCTAAAGATAGTTAGATTATTATTAACTATGTAATCATTATTCGAAAGTTGTTCACCAACTATGTAATCTAATTTATATTTTATGTGCTTCTCTAAAATTAAATAATTGACTATGTAATCAAATATTGAGATGATGTTCAGAAACACTATTATTTGATAATTATAGACCATTAATTAATTATCATAGAATTAAATAATCAAGACACAAATATTTATATTATTTTATAATAAATTATCTGTATTTACATGTCCTAAACGGATAAAAGAAAAAACATAACCTAAACTAACATAATCCTTAACACTAGCGCAACGGTTAAGGCCCTATAATCTGGACATCGAATTAATTAACTCCTATTCTGAGGATAAAACAAAAAGAAAATGTACCTTGACGTACTCCCTATCATAGCGCAGCGGTAAAAGCCAGCTATTGTGAAGCCGTGCCCTTGGTTCGAATGCTAGGTGCGGCAAACTTTTTTTATATTTTTACAGAATTAAATGAACATCGACTTAAACTATAAAATGATAACAAAACGTTTCCTAACGTAAATCCTCCTTTAACGCAGCGGTTAAGCCACTGATCCCTCTTTCTCGCTCCCTCGGTTCAAAACCTAGGCGCGACAGTTTTTTTTTATTTTTTTTATCCAGAGCCCGCGGTAGTGGCTGTGATTTCAAAAAATAAAAGTTGTTGGTTTGTCAGGCCTATCACTGCTGGTTTTTTCTTAAAACCCGACAGTGATACATGGAATCACTGCCGGTTCTAAAAACCGGCACTAATGACCCCTATCACTGTCGGGTTTTAAAAAAACCGACAGTGATACGGCAGTGGCTATAACGCCCCTGGTGTTACAAGCTCGTTTAGCACCGTGATTTAGGCCTAAGACAAATTTTCGAAATGAGTTTCTTGGAATTTCTGATTTAAAATATACTTGATGCGAAGTGAATCCTATGTGACTTAGTTTTGTGGACTCAAATAAACGCCCAAGTTAAATTCCTTTGTGCGTAGAAATATGTAGGAATGTTCGATAACGGTTCTAGTAGATAAATAGCGAATGGCTTGTTTAATTGATTAAGCTTGAAAATCAACTTTTATAAATAAAATAAAATCCATTAATAAATAGAACAATATATATATACTCACATGTTTATTTTGATAAGCACGCTTAGTTGAAAAGCTTTGGTCTAGTGATATGTTTACGTTTACGTATAGACTCGTTTTAGTCCCTAGATAAATTGGTAACGTACCCGCGACAGCTGCCGTCCTGACCGCTTGAATCAGCCAAATTATTGCGTCACGCCGCGCTGTCAAGTCGGTTGCTTGTTCTTTCTTTTCCCTGTCTACTTCTGTACCGTGCCGTAGCGCGTGGAGCATGTGTCGTCCCTGCTGCTGCCGTGTGCTGCTTCGCTTGAAATTTCCCTCAGGATTGCACGTGGCTCTGCTCCTACCACGCCATGTCAACTCCCTGCCTTTACATGCACCGGCACCGTCCACGCTGTGCCACGCTGCTGCTGCTGTCTCGCACGCTTGTGCCTCTCTCTCTCTCTCTTTCCTTTTCTATAGCCATGAGGTGGCGTCTCAGCTTCAGCCCGTCCGCTCCCTCTCTCTTGCCATGCACCACTCATCTGCTCCGACCATGAGCCGCCAGCGCCGAGCTTCACCACCAAGCACCCCGGCGCGGGCTGCTACTCGCCGCGGGCGCCGTCCCACATTGCCACCACTAGGTCGTGGCTGCGCCAAGCCTCGACCCCGCCCTTGGCCTCGCCCTGTACGTCAGCACCGAGCTGAGCCACGATGACCACGCTGCCCTCTACCGCACCTGCTCATCTCCGATGCCAAGCACCCTCCATGGCTCGCCGTCCTTCATCGCAATGGTGGACTGCGCCATCGGGATCTGCACCACCTCCCACCGCTCGTGTCCGCCGAATGCTCCACCCTTCCTTATCACCGATGGCTCGCTAGAGCACGACGACCTCACCCTTCCCTGCATTGAGCACCCAACATGTCCTCCATCGTCTCCACCACGCCGGTGTCCACGTAGAAGCACAGGGCCACACCGCCATGCTGTGCCCCGGCCCAGCCTTCCTCCTCGCGTGCATGTTCCACCGCTGCGTAGCCACCGCGCTTGGAGCGCCACCCGCCGTGCTGCCCTTCCGCGCCACCATCACGCCTCATTGTGGCCGCTTGCCTTGTGCCACGCGCAGCTCCACCTCGCCGCATCGCCACGCGGAAGACCACGCCGAGGGTCGCCTCTTGGCCGCGCCTTTCTCTCCGGCCAAGCCTCTCCTACGCAGCTACCGCCGCGCCGTGCCTCCCGTGCGGCCGCGCCGTGGCCCGCTGCTTTGGGTGCTCTTTAGCCGGACCATGGCCGTTTCCGTCGCACAGTCACCCCGTGTGCGAGCGCGCCCGAGCCCCGTGTCACCCCTGCACCACCACCTCACCGCTGGCGCGCCCTCACCGCGGTGCCACCCGGTTCCTCTACTCCAATGCTCTGCTTTGGAGGATGAAGGAATGGGTGAGAATCCAAGAAGTTTTATACAGGGTCCTTATTGCGAAATACGTGACTCGTTTGAATAGTGAGCTAGATGGTAGGTTGATTAGTTAAAGACAGGGGGTCTTTTCTACAAAAACACGCACCGAGACTGGGCCACGTCACGTGGGCCAGCCTGTTGGGCCGCTCACCATGCGCCTCTGTGGCCGCAGCCTGCTTTGCGCCACGCCTGGGCCGTCCGCACCGCTTGGGCCATGCCCGCTCGTCTGGGCCGGTCTCGTGGTGCCTGGCTGGGCCGCCGCCTGCCCCGCTGGGCTGGCCGGTTGCCACCACGCCTGGGCCGCTCGTCGAGATGCCTCGCTGCTGGACCAGGCCGAACGGGCCGCTGGGCCGGTTGATAGCCGCTGGCCTTTAATTTCTAAAACAATTAGCTAATTTAGTTCGGGAATAAATTTGTAAAATCAATATAAATTTATGTAGCTGTCCAAAAATGGCGAAACTAGTTTTGTTAGTCTCCTAAAATCATGATCTACCTGTTAGTATAATTTATTCACATAGTTTGATAATATTCTTGGAAGCTATATAATTAATTTAAGGTACTTAATATTATAAAAATATAAACTTGTAGGAATTGTTATGGTAAATTAGTAATAGTGTTGGATCTAAAATTTTTACAGTAGGGTCCTAGCAATATTAGGTACTCACTGTAATTTTGTACCTCCAGAATAATTAGTTTGCTAAATAGATAATGATGTCCTATAGCAAATAAAGATTAAATTGATAACAATGGAATAAAGAAACACTTTGGGTTTTGTATAACTAAAACATTGGTTGGGAAGTAACGCCTTATTCAACAACAAGGATACGTAGACCAGTGTTAGAGCTATCTCGTTAGCTAGTGAGGCGTAAATCGTATTTTTATGAGTCACGGTTGCAGTCGATTAATTGTGTCTTTGCATTGCATCACATTACATATCATATAGGTATGATGATGGATCAACGCATCAATTGAAGGATGATTGGGAATCCGAGGATGGTGTAATGGTATTCTCTCTAGGAGATGATGTAATGGGCTTTCTATTCAGTTGATGGTGGATGATCTAGAGATACAGATACTAACTTTTGGTTATATTTTACCCAGGCAAGCCCTGGTGCATAACCTCTATTTTTCTGCAGTTTAAATTACAATTGTGCATTAAGTTTTAAGGAGTTGATTGAAACCCACTTGCATATATATATATCTTTATCCTATGAGTCTTACTAGTATGATAGGATGGTGTAGATTGCTATGCTACAGGACTCTGGTAGAAGTCGGGTGATGGCTGTCACTCGCGAGAGATAGGAAATATATTATTGGATTATTATCACTTGGAATATATAAAAATGGTGGAAAGGAAAATGGTGACCGGGTAGGGATATGGTTTGGGTATTGGTGGGTGTAAGAGGTTGTGTCGCCGTGGACATGGGGCTTGGCTTGGTTACACTGCTTTCCCTGTCTGTGTCGATTGAGGACCGGTCGTTGCATAAGGCATCGTGGGCAAGTCACAGACTTATTATCCCGAGTACATACTTGGGTATGGGTGCGTGGAAGACTTATTATCCTCTTATCATGTGTTCTGGCTCTTTCCGGACCGACTATCAGGGTGGTTTTTGGGTTAGGAGGTCCTTGCACTGCACCGAGTCTGGGGCTCAGGGGCGGGGGCTTGGAGTCCTAGTTTGGATGGGGACCTGGACCCCATGATAGGAGGGTAGTGGGTTGGTCCTACTTGTACCTGGGGTACAAGCAGGGTGTGTGTTTTTGGGGTACCCAGCTAGGGGCATTGATTCACGAATCACCGGGCAATCCGGTATGGCTTGTTTCGTGTCTAGCACCGTAGTAAGAACTGAAGATGAAAGATGGAAGATGGAAAAAGGAAATCTAATTACTTACCACCTGCTTGAAAGTAGCACAGGTGCTTACATAGAATGGTTAGTTAATGAACCAATACGGCTATTAATAAAAATCGAATATAAGGACGCATGCTTAGTAATGCTTCCGCAAATGCAATAAACCCATAAGCCAGATAGCCTTGCATATCCTTGGAGTCTTTTCTTTCCTCATATTGGGTAAGTCTTACTGAATACAATTGAGTACTGAGGGTTTTATTCCCCCTGTTGCAGGTGACAGATGGATGCTAGAGCTGACCCTTGTGTGTGGATACCTCCTGGTGGGCTCAGCAAGGATTCCTTTACACTGCGATCGTAGTTGTTATTTATAACTCTCACCAAATGTTTTTATAAATAAAAGTTTCATAATCTGTTATCGTAGTTTATATATCAATACTTCATCATGTCATAGTTAGACATTCATTTTCCACTGTAATTCTGATCACATGTTTATATTCTGTTGTTCAATTAAATTGTTTATATGCCTGATAATATGGTTACATTCCGTTGTTATAATAATAAATATTATACTCTGATATTGTATTAAAAGTGATGTAAGAAATGGTTCAGAATGATGCCAGCTTTATTCTCTTATTTGTGATCCTGATGGCAAAAATATGGATTTTCGGGTTCTCCCATGGGGTGTGCCCGACAGAACTGTGTAATTTTAGTGTTCTCCCTTGAGTGCTTAGTGTCTAATGGAAGATGAGCACTCCTGGGGGGCATTAGATTAGGCGATTCTGCCATAGTGGCTCTGATTTCCATAAAATAAAAGATGTCGATTTGTCATGCCTATCGTGACAGTGATACATGGAATCACTGCCGGTTCTAAAAACCAGCACTAATGACCCTTATCACTGCTGGTTTTTTATCAAACCCGATAGTGATAGGAATATTCCATTCATGGGCCAGTAGTGCTCCCGCTGATCACCACAGCAGGAGCACTGCTCCCACCTACCACGACAGCTTGCCTATAAAATGGCACCCTGCTAGGGCTTACCAGCCATGATACAGTGTTTTCCTCTCATAACAAACCACATATATTGTTATGCATCGTAGTCCACCAAAATGGTGCACACAAGAGGTACTAGAAGAATGCTACTGAAGATAGAGCAACACCAAAGATTGAAGATGCCATGAGGTTCACAGAGCCATCCGCTGCGGTGCACCTCTGGAAAAAGGCCATGTACAGACAAGGTAGATTCATCGATGCCACCATGTCATCTCCAATCGGTATAGCTCGTAGACCACCTCAGTGCTGCTGTTTGACCCTAGTTGGTGCTAAAAGAATGCTACTGAGGTGGTTAAATTATAATGTGTTGATACACATTGATTGTAACATTGACCTGTACACAAATAGGTCTTTGTTATCATATATGGAATTTTAGTGTAAGGTCTTTGTTATCGTATATGTAATTTATTTCTAATATTTTTGTAAGTTTTTGATGTATTTCATTACTATCTAAATAAATATATTGTTGTTGTTAAAACTTTCTCGCTGTACTATCTAAATAAATATATCCTTTACATATATGCACCTTCACTGTCGGTTCTATTTATAAACCGACAGTGATATTCACCTTCACAGTTGATTCTATTTAAAAACTGGCAGTGATGTCCATGCCCCCTATATAAAACAAATCACTGGCCACATACATTGATCCCACCCACCCACGAACTCCCAGTCTCATTTCTCACATTTCACTCTCACTTCTTAAGACATCCACTCTCTCTCTACGTGATTTGGTCATGGCTTCTGCATTTTTCAATAGTATTGATATGTTGTCTCCTCTAATATTCTATCTATATTCATTTGATCTATATTTATATTCATGTTTCTTTGCATTCTACATTTATATATATTCTTATTCCTTACATTCGATCTATTTTTAATTATGTTGCCACATTTTGCTTGGAAGAATTTTTTGTGCATATATTTTATGTTCATATTTTTTTGCATTTTATTGATCAGGTGGTATGAACAATGTACCTCCCCCACCACAAGAACCAGGTTTCCACCCAGATGATGAGTCATTCGCTCCTAATGTGGCCATTCCAAGATTCTCTGTTCCAGCTATTGTATGAAATATTTTTCAACATCTTTTGTTTTTTTATGCTAACAAATAAGTGTAGTTAGTTTAATATCATTGTTGCATACATATATGTCACAGACTATATCCCCAATAGATTAGTTGCGAGCAGCACTTAGCTGGTTCTTTATCTCGGACATCATCGAGAACACGGCATCTAATGCAAGTGGTCGGCTATGGACTTGTGAAATTAGTTTTTCCATCCCTTTGAGGGTTGCAAATCATCGAAACCATATCCACGAGATGGGAAGACAGAGCCCGAATGTGATAAGCGTCCAATTCAGTGCCGTACGCATCTGTTTAGAGGCACTTCGATGTGTTTGCTATGATGTGCCTGATTTCTCGCACTTCAAGGCACTTGCTTTGAATGCTGGTGAAATGGTCACTTATACATGTGTCATGGTTATTTGTTGTTTATTATTATAATAACATTCTCTAATTTTTTTTCTTTTTCTCTACATGCAGATTGCGCTCCAGGACCTTACCTATGCTGCATGTGGCTTGTGGGCCGTTCTAAACCAAGCTACAAAGTAACTCGGGTATGATTGGGACTTCTGCAATGGAAACCTCGGCCAGCTCACTATAGAAGGATGCCAGTACTGCATAAGGATTACTAACAGGGACAGTGGTCGTTTAGTAGGTTACATCTATGGCTGACCATTCTTTCGGTATTGTGAGGCACGAGAGAGTGCACTCATATGGGCATTGACCTTCATCGATACAATCGGATACATAATCTATGACATCAATTACCATATATAGCTCTAGAGGCATGTTAGTGTTCGTGGCCCGATTGATCCCGATAGTGATTCCGATAGTAATTAATATTTATTTGCTAGGTGTTCAAGGTCATAGTTTAATTGGGTTCTAACTTTAATTAATACGGCTTGTGTGTTTAATTATTGTCAAGCATGTAATTCATGTAACATTTGCTGGGCAACTAGAAATATACATTCTGGTGTCGTATTGGTCTCAAAATTATTCTCAGGCTTGCACGTGACACAGGTGAAGGAAACACCAAGTTTGAGATTTTTCAGAGATGGTTTGCTACTTTCACCCTCTTTTGTTACCAAATGTGCCCAAGGGATAAGAATTTTATGGAGGTCGATGAAAAAATCTATTGGGTCCAAGATGTAATTCACCCTCTTTTGTCTCATTCAGCACAGAGAAAAATATATTAATAAAAAAATGATCAGAAAAATCTCAGATCTTGTTTGGGGCCTTAATTTGGATATACATGCTTGCCAAAAAATTTCAAGTCATTTTGACATAGGTGGAGTATACATGCTTCACAGAGGTACATGAGCACTTTCATTGAACCATAACTATACACATAGGTTATCAAGGTTTTCTATGGTTCATATGCATTCTGGTGTCGTATTGGTCTCAAACTTTTTCTTAGGCTTGCACGTGCTATGTGTGAAGGAAACACCTAGTTTGGGATTTTTCGGAGATGGTTTGCTACTTTCTGAGATTAAATTGAATTTCCATGCGATGACACCGATTAATTATAGGTTGAAATGAGTCTACCAATGAAAAGATCCAAAATGGTGCCAAACTTTTACATAGGCTCTCATGTGCCCTAGGGATAAGAATTTTGTGGAGGTCAATGAAAAAATCTGTTAGGTCCAAGATGAAATTCATCCTCTTTTGTCTCATTCAGCACACAGAAAAATATAATAAATAAAAAACTGATCAGAAAAACCTAAGATCCTGTGTGGGTCTTAATTTGGGTGTACATGCTTGCCAAAAAAATTCAAGCCATTTTGACATAGGAATACACATGATTCTATTTATTTAGTATATAAAAGAAATTTTTAATATATATAAACATCACTTTCGGTTTCAAAAAACCGGCAGTGATGAGACAAAACCGAAAGTGATGGTGGTTATCACTGTCGGTTTACTTTGAAAACCGGCTGTGATATATAAAAAATTAAAAAAAATTGTGCCAGCCCTCGGGTTCAAGCTCATGTCTCGGGTAGCAGAGTTCTAAGACTTAACCGCTGCGCTAGTATAGGATGTGTGTCAAGGCTAATTTATTTTTTCTTTTTGACCTTTCAGAGCGCTTAATAAATTATAAAATTAAACCAAAAAATTTGGGTCGCCTGGGACTCAAACATGGGTCTTAGGGCTAAATTTCGGGGTCTTAACCATTGAGCTAGTCGGAGGAATTCGAAAGAAAGGGAGAAGATATCCTACTTTACCCATAACCGCTACCCCGCAATCACTGCCAGTTCAAAGACTGGCCCGACAGTGATATTGCTTCATCACTATTGGTTTAGACTTACAACTGGCAGTGATGAACCATTGGGATAACAAAAAGTTCCCAGCCCCACGCTCCTCTTCTTCGACGTCGACGCCCATGCACCACCCCACACCAAAGCACCGTCCCACACCGTCCACCGCCCCACGCCTGAGCACCGCACCGTCCGTGCCCTCGTTCCTCGTCCACGATGCTGGTCGTGCCCCTCCTCCTATAAAAGGATCAAGATGCCCAAGAGGGTGGGGTGAATTGGGCTAATTCTAATATTCTTTGCAATAATTAAACCGTACACTTGGCCCACTTCACCCCTTGTGCCTAGAATGTGATTCTATTGTTCTACCGCATAAAAGTTTAGCAACCTAAGTTCCAATCCTACTCTAGCATGGCAATTCTAGGAATGTAAAGACTTGTATTGAATTGCTCAAATGTAAATGCTTAAAGTAAAGATAGGAGAAGGAACGCGGCGATGTTTTGCTGAGGTATCGGAGAGTTGCCACTCCCCACTAGTCCTCGTTGGAGCACCCACGCAAGGGTGTAGCTCCACCTTGATCCGCGCAAGGATCAAGTGCTCTCTATGGGTTGATTCTTCGACACTCCGTCGTGGTGAATCACCCACAACCGCTCACAACTTAAGTTGGGTCATCCACAAGCTCCGTCGAATGATTACCAAACTCTCAATTACCACCAAGCCATCTAGGTGATGGCGATCACCAAGAGTAACAAGCACAAACTCTGACTTGACCATGACAAGATTAATGAGAAGGGTGGATGCACACTTACTACTCTCTTTTTACTAAGGAGGCCTTAATCTTGGATTCTCAAATCTCAACCATCTCACTAGGCTCTTGCTCTCCTTGGCACTCTCAAGGGTGTTTCTCAGCTGTTGAAATGGGTAAGAGTACTCCCTTGAATGAATAGAGGAAGTATTTATACCCCCTCATTCAAAATGAACCATTATGCGGTGGAGTCAGCACTCTGCGGGGTGACCAAATGCTCCGGTCAAGGTGACTGGATGCTCTGGTAAAGGTGACTGGACGCTTTGGTCAGTTATCCCCGTCAGAGAGCCGTTAAGTTGTGATCGGAATCTGACCTATGTTCGGTCAGCACTGACCGGACGCGTCCGGTCACGAAAAACACCCTCTGGAACCTTACTAATGTTGATCGGACTCAAGCCCCCAGTGTCCAGTCACTTTGCTATTTAGCGTCTGGTCAGTAACCAGATCCTGACCAGCGTCTAGTCAGCACTGATCGGACGCGTCCAATCAGGAATTTTCCTCTTTAGAACCTCTCTAGAGTTGATCGGACTCTGGCACCCCACGTTCGGTCACTTTTCACTCAGTGTCCGATCGCAACCAGATGGCTCCAGTTGATCAAATGAACTGACCAGACTCTACTGCCAGTGTCTAGTCCACTGGGACCGACGTCCAGTCAACAGTTGACCCTCCATTCACTTCCAACTCGAAATCATATGTGAATGAAGTTTGCTCCAATTGATCTTAGGGCTACTTCATAGCTACCTAGTGCTAGATTTGACAAGTGTGCACCACACCTAACCCACTAGACTCACCTAGGTCAAGCTACTAGTCCATACCCCCCTTAATAGTATGACCAAAGGAAAAACAAAGTCCTAAACTACTCTAAGTGTCTCCTCAACACCAAACGACACTTAAAATTAGTCCATCCTTAACCTTGTCGTTCATCCTTAGAAAACCGATATGATTTCCATCGTAGGGGCATGACAACCATGATTGCCCAATCAATTACCATTACCATGACCTAACTTAATTGCCTATGCAAAACACACGTTAGTCATAGTAATCTTGTATTGTCATTAATCACTAAAACCCAACTAGGAGCCTAGATGCTTTTAATCTCCCTCTTTTTGATGATTGATGACAATACAACCTCGAGTATGTGAAAATGATGAGGTTTTCAACATGCTTTGTTCATATAAGCTTTTGAGAATAAGAACGAAGGAGTTAGGCCAATATGGTGTACTCAATAGATATGAAATAAGCATGAGTACAAGAAATAAAGCTCATTTGAATCGAGGTAAAACGTGAAAGCAAGGCAAATGAGCATAACCAAGTGACATGACATCTAAATAAATCAAAGTAGAGAGCACACATGTCACATATCATATAAATATCACAATCACACATATGTAGTTCAATGCATGAAAGTAAACATGAATGCATAATAATGTATCTCACACATAAAAAACCAAAAGTAATAAATCATAGCAAAATAATAAGCTCCCCCTAGATATAACACTCCCCCTAGATCTAAACATACTCGATCCCTCTCCCCCTTTAGCGTCAAGCACCAAAACCTAAGCGTCGGTTGGCGGGGCAGGAGCAGACGAGTTGGGCGCTAAGGTGCGATGAGCGATCTAGAACTATGTAGCATCATTCTCTGATCTAGAGCTCTGAGCTATCTAACCCTCTATCGCTAGAAGAGAAGCTGAAGCGGTCTGGGTCTGCTCTGGAACTAGCGTGGCCTGTGAGTCTAGAGGTATCAGTATCGGCGCTGTTTCTGATGATGCAACTGATGATGGGAGCGTATCTATAGTGCCTGTCACTAGAGCAACTATGGAAGATGTAGGGACTCACAACTCTGGTAGTGTAGGCTGCTCTATCAACTCGCTGAAAGTAGCACCAAGGCTCCTAGAAACTGGGGTGTCAGTCACAAGTACTGAGGAGCTCTGATGCGGAGTGAAGCCCATAACAAGAGGTGTGAAGGAAGGACCCTAGGCTATCACTAGCGATGCAAACCACTAGGACACCTGCTCTGTTGGTGAAGCAAACTATGTAGCTAGCTGTCCCTGACTCTAAAGCCCATTAGGCTGTAAAGCTAGAGTCATTGTAGTGGTGGCAGGCTGGCCGATCTGAGGTGTAAGCTATGGAGGTGGAGCCCCAATAG
This sequence comes from Miscanthus floridulus, assembly GCF_019320115.1. Lineage (NCBI taxonomy): Eukaryota > Viridiplantae > Streptophyta > Magnoliopsida > Poales > Poaceae > Miscanthus > Miscanthus floridulus. Next base: position 27,949,488 of record NC_089595.1, read on the forward strand.
CAGTAACGACATGTTGCATGAAACCAAGTAACTGCTGCTGAATCATGAGCTACTGCTGCTGCATGGCCTGCTGCAGCTGCTGGATAGCCTACTACTGTCGTTGGAACTTGTCCTATCTAGCCTGAACCTATGCTAGTGCACCTGCTGTCTCCTAGGCCTAGCGTGCCTGATCCTGCCTCATTCGCTTGAGAATAGCAAGTAGAGCGGGGTCTATCGTTGGTGGCTGTGATGGAGCTGAGCTGGAGCCACAGGCCTCACTGTCATGTCATCGAGGAGACATTTGAGGAATAGTCTAATAATCATCATCTAAGCTATCACTAGGGTCGCTCTCGACCACACCCTCCTACTGAGCATCTAGCTGCTCCTCCTCTATCGCTGCAACACCCCTGATAATCTCATCTTGCTCGGCTGCAGTCTCTGTCACCTCCAGGCGATGGCTTAGCTGACTAGGTGTCCTTGCTGTGCTGTGACAAAGAATCTAGGTCATGTTGTATGAAGGGAACTCAGTAGTAGCACTAGTATACTCTACCAACATCTCAGGAGACCTCACTGTAACTGCCCTACGAATCAAGAATGTGATCCAGTGAGCAGAGGGCAACTATCGGTGACCTCTGAACCCCTCTGCAAGAGTGTCCTCCATCTCTGATAGTATGACATCCCATATATGAAACACTATTTGATGCATCGGAGAGTTTAGCAACCACAACTAGATGCGAGTCAATCCCTCGTGATATCCCATCCTTGGGAGCAATGTCCTCCTCTTGATAGCATCAAGAAGTCTAGCTGTAGGAGTAAGATCTCTAGGTGTCCTGCTCAACCCCTCGCCAAATGGCTCTGTGAAGCAAGGTCGGACCAGATCTGTAGGAGGCACAAGGCCGCCGTGAGGGTGTCTGGGAGGCTCTGTCTGACCATAGCAAACCTCATGTAGGCGAATGGGTGACTCCTAAAGCCTGAAAATCTCTCTGACCCTGAAGCTCATCAGCCTGTAGTCACGGCCTCTAAATGCAAAGTGAATGAATCTGTGCCCCGGGTCAATACAAAGTGAAGAGTAGAACTCCTAGACCCATGATGGAACATACCGGCCAGTCCATCCAAGTAGGTCTATCAACCCTGGCAAGTAAGAGAGGTGAGGGTAGATCTTCTCTCCTGTTGCTGCTACAATTGCCTCAATGGAGCAAACATTCTATGATCTGAAAGCAACCCCACTATTGAGATAAGCATTGTAGAAGTCCTCCTGCAGTGGTGCATAGAATCCCTCTGAAGCACGCTCATCCCTCCTCGGTGAGAACCAGTCCTCAAACTGTACGAACCTAAGCTACTGCACCTGCTTGGTTGTGGCTGCCCTCAAGTCTAGATGAGTCACTAGAGGTGGACCCAGTTGTCTAGGAGGCAGACGAGAACCTCTCCTCTATGTCTCTAGCCTCGTTGTCACCTGAGCATGAGTACGACCAGAGCGTCATAACTATGGCTGAGGTGCCTGCTCTATCTCCTCTATCTACTCTGCCTGCTTAGTCTATTATGTCTGCTATGTATCCTCTGACTGCACTGCTGGCTATGTCTGCTGCTGTGGCTCCCCTTGAGGCTGACTCTCCTCTAAAATGACCCGCCATCCTTCAAGCATGACAGTCCCAACTGGACTACCATGGTGACGCTCAACCCTCTCGATGGCGGCCCTCTGAGCTGGTGAAAGCTGGTCTACAATGCGGACACCACTCTGAGCACCTCCTCTCTCTGCATGTTCTATGGCTACTGCAACTGTTGCTGCTCTCTTAGTGTCAGCATCTGCAAACTTCCATTTCTTCATTGCAAGCTTCTTCTCCTTGCCTTTCACCTCAGCAGGCAAGCGAGGCGGAGGCCTCGAATCCTCATCACTGGGACCACCTCCGGCGTTCTTGACACATGCCATTGCTGAAGCTGAAAAGAACTACTGTCACTAACAAGAATTAACTGCCAACTAACACTTCCGAGGCTTGGCCTCGATCCGTACTCATGGGCTTGGCCCCGAGTTAACTGACAACTGCCAAAGTGACCTCAAAAACACTGACTTGTTGCATGATAGAATAGATCGGATATATGAATAATTACAATATATATCTAGAGATACGAAACCCTAAGAAGCAAGCAATAGATACAAAATTAGAGGCGATGGCTTGCTACCTGACGAACCGACGAACCGAAGAGCAGAGGAACGAATTGTGGGGAACCACTGTGAATTGCCTAGGGTTAGGGTTTCGATGTAGCGGCCGATCAATGCAATGTAGGCACAGTGATGGAGGTGCTGGTGATGGCAGCTAGGGCACGGGCATGCATGCTGCTATGGGGCACGGAGCATGACTTCAAGGCACGGTGCGGTAGCTTGGGCAGATGGCGCAGGCACGACACGAGTAGGGCACGACAGCGTGGCTATGGGTAGGCATCACGGAGTAGGTGGCGCGGGTAGGGAGCGCGGCGCTAGTGCAGGCAAGGTGGCGCAGTGTGGATGCGGCGAGGAATGGTAAAGTTAGCGTAGGATTAGGTCAAGCATGGCGCGGCGCTGCAGTTATATGGTAGCCCCCAACATGATAGATAAGGAAAGGAGAAAGAGTTCGGGATCCACGCGATTTCTACTGACCGGACGCTACAGTGGCAACAACCGGACGCTGCCACCCGAAGTCTGGTCAACAATAGAGAGGTCCAAAACCTCCCAAGTCACGACCGGACGTGTCCGATTAACCCTAACCGGACGCAACCAGAGTCTGGTCCACACTGTGATCATCTTCTTCGCTTGACCAGACTCAGGATCACCTTCTGACCGGATGCAGGATATATATTGTTTTAGCGTCAGGTCACTCTTGTGCAGCAACAGTTGACCTCCTGTGAACTGACCGGTCGCTGGACTCCAGAGTCCAGTGCAGTGTTCGGTCGCCCTTTTTCAGCAAATCTTCAATGTTCCTTCGCGCTGCCTGTTCCCAATCAAGTCCCAACTTCAATAAGATCCAAATAAACACCAATTGGGACTGATGTGAGTGACCTCTCTCAAACCCTCATATTTTTCAAAGTATTTTGCCTTAGGCTATAATTCTTTTTAAGAAAATAGGCAATAAAAGGGTAATGAAAAGGAAATGACAAAACAACACACATGCATATGCGATGCAATACTTGAAAGTAATTCTAGTTGCTTATCAAGTTTGATCCAAGGTTAAGCTTCTTCATGCGCTTTTCGGCGGTTATCTTAACCATGTTAGACAAGCCCTAAATGCATTGCCAAGATATTAAACATGTTGTATATTACAATGCAATGTAAGGGACAACATAAGCTCATTTTCTAGTGAAGTTACTAAAATCAAGCACATTGATCTCATTTCTGAACCGACAAAATATAACCTCATCTAGTGGTTTAGTGAAGATATCCGCCAATTGATCCTCGGTCCTTACACCTTCTAGTGAAATATCATTTTTAGCAACATGATCTCTAAGAAAGTGATGGCGGATATCTATGTGCTTGGTGCGAGAGTGTTGAACCGGATTCTTTGCAAGTTTTACCGCACCCTTATTGTCACACAAAAGAGGTACCTTTTCTAGAACTACACCATAGTCTAGCAAAGTTTGCTTCATGTAAAGTATTTATGCACAACAAGCACCCACGGTGATGTATTCCGCTTCGGCGGTGGACAAAGCCACACTATTTTGCTTCTTGGAGGACAGACACAAGTGATCTACCAAGCAAATGGCACCCTCCAGATGTGCTTTTCCTATCAACCTTACAACCGGCATAATCCGAATCGGAATAGCCAACTAATTAAAATCTAGCTCCTTTGGAATACCAAAGACCAATGCTTGGTGTATGCTTAAGATAGCTAAGGATTCTTTTAACGGCTACCAAATGAGCTTCCTTGGGATTAGCTTGAAATCTAGCATACATACACACACTAAATATGATGTCGGGCCTAGATGCAGTTAAATATAACAAGCTACCAATCATAGAGTGGTAGAGAGTTTGATCAACTATTTTACCTCCCTCATCTAGGTTGAGATGTCCATTAGATGGCATTGGTGTTTTGATTGGCTTACATTCATCCATATTGAACCTCTTGAGAAGATCCTTGGTATACTTTTCTTAAGAGATGAAAATCCCTTCTCTCATTTGCTTGACTTGAAAACCAAGAAAGAATGTAAGCTCTCCAATCATTGACATCTCGAACTCCTTCGACATCAATTCAGCAAACTCTTTGCAAGAATCTTCATTTGATGATCCAAATATGATATCATCAACATATACTTGACAAATGAAGATCTCTCCATCAAGCTTCTTGGTGAATAGTGTGGTGTCGACCTTCCCAATGGTGAAGCCCTTCTCTATGAGGAAATCCCGAAGGCGCTCATACCAAGCTCTTGGGGCTTGCTTAAGCCCATATAGCGCCTTAGACAACCTATAAACATGATTATGATATCTCGGGTCTTCAAACCTAGGAGGTTGATCAACATAGACTAGTTTATTTATAAAGCCATTTAAAAATACACTTTTAACATCCATATGATATAGTTTCATTTCATGATGTGATGTATATGCAAGGAGGATATGAATGGCTTCAAGTCTTGCAACCGGTGCAAAGGTCTCTCCAAAATCCAACCCTTCAACTTGAGAGAACCCCTTTGTAACTAGTCTTGCCTTGTTCCTCACAACAACGCCTTGATCATCTTGCTTGTTGTGGAACACCCACTTTGTTTCAATGACTCTTGCACCTTGCGGTCACTCTTCAAGAGTCCAAACTTCATTACGAGTGAAGTTGTTCAACTCTTCATGCATGGCATTAATCCAATCCGGATCTTGAAGAGCTTCTTCTACCTTTTTAGGCTCAAAGCAAGAGACAAAAGAGTGATGTTCAATAAATGAAGTAAGTTTTTGAGATCGAGTCATTACACCCCTTGATGGACTCTCTATGATGAGATATTGTGGATGAGCTTGTAGTAGAGGTGAATTTCTTCTATCAACCACTTGAGGAGGAGGTTGTGGAGCATCAACATCTTGTGCTTGTGCCACCATTTGATCATGAGAGACATGAGTATCTTCATTTTCTACTCTCCCAACTTTATCACCATCTTATGGCACATTTGACAAAGAAGGTGGATCAATCACTTGTACATCATCTTCATCATCTTTAGGCTTGATGTCTCCAACTAGAATGTTCTACATAGCCTCCCTCAATGGTTCATCACCTACATTATCAAGATTCTCATGTGCTCCTTGGGAGCCGTTAGATTCATCAAATTCCACATCATATGTTTCCTCAACCAAGCTGATGGCATGATTAAATAGTCGATATGCTTTGGACTTTGATGAGTAACCAACAAGAAAACCAATATCATAACATCTTTGAAATTTCCCTAGGTGTTGCCGCTTCTTGTAGATGTAGCATTTGCAACCAAACACCTAGAAGAATGAGACGTCCGGCTTCTTCCCATTGAGCAACTCATAAGGTGTTTTGCCAAGAAACTTTTGAAGGAACAGGCGGTTGGATGCATAACATGCGGTGTTGATAGCTTCCGCCCATAGAGCTTCGGGTGTGTTGTACTCATCAAGCATTGTTCTTGCTAGTGTGATAAGTGTCTGGTTCTTTCTTTCAACTACACCATTTTATTGAGGAGTATATGTTGCGAAGACCTCATGCTTGATTCCTACTTCATCACAATAGGCTTCAATGTTTGTGTTATCAAATTCTTTTCCATTATCACTTCTTATCTTCTTGAGCCTCACTTCAAACTCATTTTGTGCTCTCTTGGCAAACTTCTTGAAACATGATGCCACTTCGGTTTTGTCATGAAGGAAGAACACCCATGTATATCTAGAGTAGTCATCAACAATCACAAAACAATAAAGATTTCCTCTCAAACTCTTATATGTTGTTGGTCCAAATAAGTCCATGTGAAGGAGCTCTAGCACTCTTTTGTTGACATGAAAGCTTTTGTAGGATGAGTGTTTGCAACTTGCTTGCCGACTTGACATGCACTACAAAGCTTGTCCTTCTCAAATTTCACATCCTTCAACCCTCTCATCAATTCATTCTTCATAAGCTTCTTGAATGAGCTCATCCCAACATGAGCAAGTCCTCTATGCCATAGCCACCCAAGTGATGTTTTGGTGAATAGGCATGTCTTCAAGTTAGCATCTTCGGAGGTGAAATCCACTAGATATAGGTTGTTGTATCTAAATCCCTTGAATATAACTTGATCATCATCTTTCTTAGACACAACCACTTTCTTCTTGGTGAATAAGCATTGAAAACTAAGATCACACAATTGACCAACGGATAGCAACTTGAAGCTCAATGAAGCAACATATAGTACATTTGAGATTGAATAATCATTTAATATTGCCACTTTGCCCAATTCTTTAACTTTGCCCTTTGAATTGTCGCCAAATATAATTCTTTCTTGGCCATCTACTTCTACATCTAGTGAGATGAACATACGAGGATCACCGGTCATATATTGTGTGCAACCACTATCAATTACCCAATGACTTCCACTAGTCTTGTAGTTCACCTACACACAAGAGATCAAGCTTGTTTAGGGACCCAAACTTGTTGAGGACCCTTCACTTTCTCAACAAGTGACTTTGCAACCCAAATTCTCTTAGGCCCATTCTTGTTGGGAGGTCCTAAGAACATGACTTTCATTTTTCCACTAGTGTCCTTCCTAAGCATGTAATGAGCATTGAAAGCAAAATATCTAGCATGCTTGGGCAAAGGTTGTGGTGGTGGAGTTTGACACTCATGGGCAAAGTGACCTTCTTGTCCACACTCAAAACACCTCTTTGGCTTTGGCTTTGACTTTTGTTTTTGTTGGTGTTGAGCTTGAGCCTTCTTCTTTTGATGTGCTAATTATCCTATTCCACTTCTATCCATCTTCATGATGGTGTTTATTAGTAGCTCACTTTGGAGAGATTTGCCTCTTGTGAATTTGCTCAATCCAATCTTGAGATGTTCTTTTTCCAATTTGAGCTTCTTGTTCTCTTCTTTGAGCTCATCATGATTTTTCTCCTTCTTGAGTCTCTTGTTTTCTTACTTAAGCTTCTCATTCTCAAGAATTAAATCACCATCATGATCAAGAGTCTCTATCACAATAGTGTTGGTGGTTGATAGCTCTTCAAGATCTTTCTTGAGCTTTTCATTCTCATGCTTGAGCTTGACATACTCATCATAGTTGTCGGACTCAACCACTTGCTTGCCTTTGCTACTAGAACCTTGCTCAATGCTCTCAATGATCAAATCATCACATGATGTAGCTATATCAATCTTAACAACATGGTTAGTAGCATCATGTGGCTCATTGGATAAAAACTCATGAGAGATAACAAGATTATCATGATTGATCTTAGGATTTGTATATTCTTCTTTTAGCATATTGTGGCTAGTGATGAGCTCATTGTGTATCCCCTCTAGTTTATCATATTTCTCTTTAAGCTCTTTCTTAGAAGATTTGAGCTCCTTGAGTTTGGATGACATAGCTTCATTTGCTTCTCTAAGCTCAACACTAGCCTTTTCCGCTATGTCACATTTAGCTAAAAGAGAGTCATTCTTAAGTTCTAGCTTTTCATTCTTAGCTCTAGTCTTTCTAATGATCTTAGTGTATTGATTTAGCAATTTGACAAGATCATCATATGAAGGTGATTCAAATTCATCATCACTATCACTATCATCATTGCTAGCATGATCATCATCACTACTATCATCATCATTTGATATCTTTCGTTCACCCTTGGCCATAAGGCATAGGTGTGTAGAGGATAATGGCGGTGGTGTCGGTGAAGATGATGAAGAGTCAATCACAATAGCCGCCACCTTCTCATTCTCACTATCATCATCAGATGAGCAACTTGATGAATCAATATCCGTGAGCCAATCACCGACGACGTATGCCTTGTCATTTTTCTTCTTCTTGTGGAAATCCTTCTTCTTGCCATCCTTCTTCTTGTATGGCTTGTTTTTTTCTTTTCATCTTCTTCTTCATTACTTGAGTCATATTTCTTGCCCTTGTTCTTATTCTTGTATTTGTCTTTCTTTGGCTTGGGGCATTTATGAGCTAGATGACCAAGCTCTCCACAATTATAGCAATTCATCTCGGAGATTGGCTTTCTTCTATTGCTTGTGAAGAACTTCTTTTTCTTGTCATCAAATTTGACACCATTCTTGTTGAGCTTCTTAAGCATCTTGGTGGTTCTTCTTACCATGAGAGCAAGACTTGCATCATCAATTTCATCATCACTTGAGCTCTCATACTCAATTCTTGCTTTGCCCTTCTCTTGGCAAGCCTTGAATGCCAAGTCTTTGTCATTCCTCTTGGTAGAAGATGAGCCATCTTGTGGTGTGATGTGCATATACATCTCATGTGCGTTGATCTTTCCCAAGATTTGAGTTGGTGTAGCGGTGGAAAGATCACCTTGATGAAGCACGGTCACAATATGCCCATATTTGTCAATGGGGAGGACACTCAAGATTTTTCTTACAACATCGGAAGGTTGCATTTGTGTAAGTCTGAGCCCATTGACTTCCTCTACAAGAACATTCAAACATGAGTACATTTCATTTGCACTTTCTTTAGGAAGCATCTCAAAAGAATTAAGCTTTTTCATGACGAGATGATAGCGTTCCTCATGATCACTCTTTGTTCCCTCATGGAGCGCATAAATGTCTGACCATAGTGCATGGGTGACCTTGTGGTTTCGCACATGATTGAACACATCTTTACAAAGGACTCTAAAGATGGTGTTTCTAGCCTTTGCATTCCATTTTTCGTAATTGACCTCATCGCCTTGAAGGTTGGCGGCATCTCTAGGTTTTGGGAAGCCTTGTGAGGTGGCTCTAAATATTCCAACATCTAAGGCTTCTAAATAAGCCTCCATGAGAATTTTCCAATAAGGAAAATCATCTCCCTCAAAGATAGGAGGAGGTCCATCCCCGTGGGATATCTTTCTAAATAAGCCTAATTAAGCGAGCATGAGGCTCTAATACCAATTGAAAGGATCAAGATGCCCAAGAGGGGGGGGGGAATTGGGCTAATTCTAAAATTCTTTGCAATAATTAAACCCTACACTTGGCCCACTTCACCCCTTGTGCCTAGAATGTGATTCTATTATTCTACCACACAAAAGTTTAGCAACCTAAGTTCCAATCCTCCTCTAGCATGGCTATTCTAGGAATGTAAAGACTAGTATTGAATTGCTCAAATGTAAATGCTTAAAGTAAAGAGAGGAGAAGGAATGCGACAATGTTTTGTCGAGGTATCGGAGAGTCGCCACTCCCCACTAGTCCTCGTTGGAGCACCGGTGCAAGGGTGTAGCCCCCCTTGATCCGCGCAAGGATCAAGTGCTCTCTATGGATTGATTCTTCAACACTCCATCATGGTGAATCACCCACAACCGCTCACAACTTGAATTGGGTCATCCACAAGCTCCGTTGGATGATCACCAAATTCCCAATCACCACCAAGCTGTCTAGGTGATGGCGATCACCAAGAGTAACAAGCATGAACTCTGACTTGACCACGACAAGATTAATGAGAAGGGTGGATGCACACTTGCTACTCTCTTTTTACTAATGAGGCCTTAATCTTGGATTCTAAAATCTTGATCACCTCACTAGGCTCTTGCTCTCCTTGGCACTCTCAATGGTGTTTCTCAGTTGTTGAAATGGGTAAGAGTACTCCCTTGAATGAATAGAGGAAGTATTTATACCCCCTCATTCAAAACAAACTATTATGCAGTGGAGTCAGCACTCTGCAGGGTGACCGGACGCTTCGGTCAAGGTGACTGGACGCTCCGGTCAGTTATCCCCACCAGAGAGTCGTTAAGTTGTGACTGGACTCTGACCTGCGTCCGGTCAGCACTGACCAGACGCGTCCAGTCACAAAAAACACCCTCTGGAACCTTACTGATGTTGACCGAACTCTGGCACCCAGCATCCGGTCACTTTGCTGTTCAGCGTTCGGTCAGTAACCAGATCCTAACCAGCGTCTGGTCAGCACTGACTGGACGCATCAGATCAGGAATTTTCCTCTCTAGAATCTCTCTGGAGTTGACCAAACTCTAGCACCCAGCGTCCGGTCACTTTTCACTCAGCGTTTGGTCACAACCAGATGGCTCCAGTTGATCAAATGAACTGACTGGACTCTACTGCCAGCGTTCGGTCACATCGGGACCAGCGTCCGGTCAATATTTGACCCTCCATTCACTTCCAACTCAAAATCATATGTGAATGAAGTTTGCTTCAATTGATCTTAGGGCTACTTTAGAGCTACCTAGTGCTAGATTTGACAAGTGTGCACCACACCTAACCCACTAGACTCACCTTGGTCAAGCTACTAGTCCATACCCCCCTTAATAGTATGGCCAAAGGAAAAACAAAGTCCTAAACTACTCTAAGTGTCTCCTCAACATCAAATGACACTTAGAACTAGTCCATCCTTAACCTTGTTTACCATCCTTTGAAAACCAAAACGATTTCTATCGTAGGGGCATGACAACCATGATTGCCCAATCAATTGCCATTACCATGATCTAACTTAATTGCCTCTACAAAATACACGTTAGTTATAGTAATCTCGTATTGTCATTAATCACCAAAACCCAACTAGGGGCCTAGATGCTTTCATCCTCCACGACTGTTGAGGCACATCGTGTGTTTTTGTTCAAGGTCAACTATACCAAAAATCGGTAGGTGTGTAAATCCTACCTGTTCTGTGTGCTATATAACCATGGCTATCAAAATCATTCGGCTTGCATGATCCTCCATGGTTCCTATATAATTTTGGTATTGTGCATCAGTATACAGCCTACAAAGGCTTGCAATTAGAATGAGCTTAACCAGATGTTGGTCCACTCCATGGTTCCTATATAATTTTGGTTCAGTGTTGAATGTTGTCATTTTAAACAACTATTTTAACTTTTTAGACAAGAAAGTCTTTATTACAACAATAACAATAAAGCCTTTAAGTTCCAAACAAGTTGAGGGTAGGCTAGAGTTGAAACCCAGCAGAAGCTATCAAGGTCCAGGCACATGAATAGCTATTAAGGTAGGCACTTAATATTCTGATACATCATGTTTGAATGATAACCTAATTTACTTAAATGTATAGACAACCATGGCATGATATGTAGTGCATGTTGGTCACATGCCTGGGATTTATCAAACCTGAGAAGATTGCTATGCTCAATTCAATCGCTACCCTAGTAATTTGCACAAAAAATACAACACAAAAGCTGAAGCTTTGAGGGCCTACTATAGTCATCTAGCCTACCTTGCAAACCATGGGCAACCGACCTACTATAGTCCAATGAATGCAAACCATGGCCATCCGCTGGCACTGGAGATTGAAGAGAAGCCACCCGCTGGAGATGTGAAGATTAGGAGAATTGCTCCTTGGTCTTGAAAAGATGTCATGCTTTTATTTATGGCTATGGTCATTACTTTTCTTATTTGGAAGTTGATGTAGGCTTAGTTTCGTAGAACAGTAGGTGGACTTTGTTGTATGTGGCCAATCAAATAATGAATTTGTTCTAGGTGAACATATGCTATTATTTGACTCTATTGTATGTGGACTTATTATTAGACTTTGCATTAAACATATTCTATATATATATATATATATATATATATATATATAATATGAACATATGCTATTAGTAGTTGTCTGCAGCCAAAACTAACCATAATCGTGTTACAGCCATGACTCGTCGTCGCCTGTTACCCCATCGTCGAAGAACAGATCGGCAATAAGAAGCAGTTGATATCGCTGGGATGGGAGAGCCACATGATCCGACAAATGGTGACTGTGTCAATTAGGATGGTGAGAACGAGCAGCCATAGACCCCGTCTGGCCTGCTCAAGCTAGGATAAAATGACCAAGATTGCCAGGTAACTTTGGTATCATGTGACTATATAGCCACACACGCTAATTAGTTGAGAGGGTCATAGCTTACTTGGTGTCTCTAGTAGAAGCCTCCGCCGGCCGAGGAGCCAGAGGGTTCGGGTAGCAGGAAGGCTAGATCCAAGCGAGGCATGTCAAAGATTCCTGTTGGTAGGAATGCACACTAGCACATCACTGAGTTCGATGAATTTAGGGATCCACTCTCACCGCCTATAGCTTTGACCAAATACAAGACTATCATCGGGTTACTTGTAAGGGACTTCATCCCGATTAGGTACAGGAAGTGGATTGAGAAAGATAACGACCCATGGAGGGTTGTCGAAAGTGAGAAGGATTACATATGGGATATCAAGATCCTAGAGTATTTCACTTTCCCAATGGAGTATGACAAGGAGTTAGTCAAGAAAAAAGCAAAAGAAATCATGGGGACATGCTTCAAGAATTTCAAGAGGACATTGTACAAGAATTTTGTCCTCTAAAATAAAGAGCCAGATTTCGATGGTGGACAGTTTAGCAAGCAGAAGGACTTCTGGAAGGATTTCAAGGAACACAGGTTATCCGAGGAGTACTTAGAACTGAGCAGGAAGAATAAAGAGAACTCATAGAAAGCTACTAATCCTCATCATCTCGGCTCTCGTGGCTATGCCAAAAAGATGCTAAAATTTGAAGCAGAACTTGAAAAGATGGATCGCCTTGCTGAGGAAGGCGTTCATATTGAGACCACCGATTGGGAGCCAAGATCGATAATATACTATATGGGGAGGAATGTACGCCACGTCGAGGACGGGAGCTTTAGCTCCACAAATCAACCTATGAGTGAACTTATCCAGAGGATCTCCCAGGTAACTAAGGAGGTGAGGCAAGGGACTCGCACTTCTAATAGGGAGAAAGATGTGCTCACCCAAGCACTCAACCAAGGAGCACCCTAGTCACACTAGAGGAACCGGTGTTGTTCCTTAGAAATTAGCATTCCCCCAAGAATCTAACACTTACCGGAGCCGCTCGAGGGGTAGAGCGGATCAGGAGGCAGAGTGTTTGAGGTGACTAAAAGAGATGGAAGAAAGAATGGACGCATGGATTAAGGCGACTATTGAAGCACGAGTCCAGGAAATTTTGTAGTCTAAGGGGTCAAGAGTACCACAAAACCCTACTCCTACTTCCTTTAGCCCACAGTTTAAGGGTTGCAGCAGCTGCGGATCGAACCCGCTTGACGAAGAAGATACAAATGTGACTCATCCGGTGGACGGCATCACTGAACCCGTCAATATCAAGTTGTACATCCATTAGAAATGGACAAAGGACAAGGTGGCGCTCGGCCAGGCCTAGCCTACGGCAGACGGGACCATTAATGGCCGCCCAATTCCACAGGGGTACGCTCGTGTCACCATTGATAGAATACTTGATAAGAAGTATAACAAGATACACATTGAGTACTCCACAGCGAAAGATAGGCCGAAACTTGGTCATAACAAGTGCTCTCAAGTGGCCTGGCGCAAGCGCTTTATTAAGCTTGACCACCAATTGTCCTCTGATGATGAGGACGACTGTGAGGCTTCGCCCACCCACGATGATCACTCACCATCCCCCAATAGAGATCACTCCCCTCCTCATCCCTTGCCATCACCCCTAAGAACACAGAGGTCTCCTTCTATTCCTCCTCGTCCGACTCCATCTTCATCTGCCCCGAGAAAAGAGAAGACTCCTCCTCCTCCTGCTGCTCCTCCATCTTCATCAGCCTCGGGAAAACAGAATTCTCGTCATCCTCCTCCTCCTCCTCCACCTCAGCCCAAAACAAGATCAAAGGCATCCTCATAGTCGGAGAAAAGGTCCCTGGATTCGGTCGCTAATGCTCCCAAAGTGGACCAACAAAAAAGAAAAAGGTCATTCAGTGGCAGTGTTACCACCTTGATGAAAGAAAAATTTACAGCACACATCTCGAAGGAAGATTGTGTTAGTTTCTTCAATCTCTGTGCCTCACTGCCTTCGTGTTTTTTGAAGTTCGAATTCGAAAGGCAAACACAGAATCAATACGCTACAATAAGAGCCGAAAAATACACAATGAAGATTTAAGGAACATACAGAAGTACGTCGAAAACAACCCTGAATTAACCATGGAAGAGGCCGCGAACATCTATTATGATGTACAAGGGACGGGAACACCAACAATAATGTATAAAAGGGGCAATCTTTTGGTTCCTAATAATGAGTATAAAAATTTGACAACATATATGCGCGAGTTGCATGAATATTACATGGCTCAAGCAACAGAGACGGAGGACTTTGGTTTTGAGGTTATTATCCGTTCGCCACATGTTTTTCATTATCCTAAAGAAGAGAAGTTCGATGTCGAGTGGGAGTGCTTGTTTTAGCTATACTAGAAACGCTCTCTCGATACACAAATATTAACGTTGTGGACTATGTAAGTACCCTACACGCACGATATTACAATTAACTACTCTCTCGTGACATAAATTGTTAACTTTTGAGCATTTCCTATGATTTATGTAGGTGTATAGCAAAATTTTGTATTCTAAAAAGCAAATGGGATAACATAGTCTTCTTGGACCCCTTGTGAGTCAATGAGAAGACATGTTTAGGCCTCCATGGATGTGACATGGAAGACCTAAAAGAGAGATTGATTGTTATTTACGATGAATTCAAGATGAAGAACAAAACCCACATACTTCTAGCCTACAACTGCGAGTATGTGTTCTTGACTTTTAATTTTATGCTTATTTTTTGTTAAGATTATTCGATAATTAGGATTCTATGATTGCGGCAATCATTTCGTCTTCATTTGTGTTAATCTTGCTAAAAATCTGATCGAGGTGTGGAACTCGAAAAAAAAACTATTTCATCATCTGGATGCACCGGTGGCAGTGCTGAATTAGTAAACGATACTAATAACATATTATTTTCTAATCACACATACTGCTTTCTAATGTTTCTCCTTTTAATGTTGCTCAGTGTCCGAAGAAGATATATCGGTGGGACGTAGGTCCCATTCAAGGTTGTCGAAATGGAGGGGAAGTACCTAAAATAGCCGGCGGAAAACAATGAATGCGTGTTTTATGTAATATGGGCAATGCTTTGCTATATCGACGGAAAATCAGAAGAAGCAGATAAGTTAGTGTGTATAATCCCCATTTCATTTATGTCTGTTAATAATTCAACAAAATGATTTACTGATTTCTCTTTGGATATTATCTTTTTTGAACGACAACGCAAGAAATATAACCACGAAAGGCTGTTAGACATGGAGATCGTCGCACTGCAATCGGAGCTAGCAAAATTCATCTTAGCCGAGGTATTGGAAAAAATGGAGTATTTTCCATTGCACAATCCGTGAAGTTCAAGGACTAGTATGGCCGAGAGCGGCTCGCTAGATTATTGTAAGAAGTTCAAGAAGCATTGCACAATCTGTGAAGTCTGAGAATATTTTTTTTATTTTGAGGGATCGAGATCTTGATAAGAATATTTAAACTGTAACCGTAATATTTGTAATGATTAATATTGATGGACCTGTCGTCTACGTAGCGTATATAAAGCGAAACCCGATTCCAGGAAAAATATAAATTAAAATAAATTATAAAATAATAAAATACGAACGGGCCATCACTGCCGATTGGCAGCAAACCGGTAGTGTTGTCGTAAACATCACTGCCGGTTAGCAACAAACCGGCAGTGATCACCAAGATGGCACTGTTGGCTTGAGCCACAAACTAGCAGCGTTGGCTTAGCCATCACTGCCGATTCTTGTCACAAACCGGCAGTGATTCTTACGATAACTTTGTCGGTTGAAACATAAACCGACAGTGATGGTTCGAAGTTACACTGCCAAGTGGTCTTATGAACCGGCAGGAAAGTTGAAGAACACTATCAATATGGTTGTGCCGGTTCAAAATCCAACAATGATGGAATGTTTTGAACCGGTAGTATTATCGTGATCGGGGTAGTGCCACAGGAAAAATCAGTGATTTCCAAAGTAGAAAGTCGGACAAAATGTCATGCAACGCTTTGGAAATTACAACAATAGAGGTCTTTGCCAACAATGGATGGAGATTTAGCAATAGATCATGCTACAGGAATTGAGCTTTGTTTGGCAGTATTTATAGAATTTTTTTTTTTGCTTCTGCTGCAGTTGCAGCTATTGTAATAATGACTTGCTAAAGTATCTTATGATGTGGAGGCCGGAATGTCTATTCCATTATCAAAAAAGCTACGCAGTACTCATGCGCTGTCATCTGCTTGGCCACCACCAACCGTGACCCCGCCATCCCAAACACCCGTGCCATGCACCACGTGATGGGACAACAGCCTGCAACCAATTAATCCACGTCTGGAGAAGGCTCGTGGAATATGCATGCGGTGGTCAGGTAAGACTGACTCCAACAAAGCTATCCAAACCTAAAATTAGGTCTTGCACAGTGCTCTGCCTATCAGATTTCCGGCTCCAACGGATCACCCATTCATACGACGCATTTTGGATACCGGCGCAAAGGCAACGCAAAAAAGCGTCGCCTCTCTCCTCGCTACGCAAATCGCCGCGCTCTCCCAGCCGCCCGCTCGCCCGCCAGCGCTTTCCTGGCCGCTCATCAGCACGCGCGGAGCACACCTGCCGCCCGGTCGCGCCTCCCCTTCCTCCCATCGCTTGGTAGCGCGCAGGCGGCGGGTCGGATCTCGGCCACGTGCTCGCCCCGGACGGCCGCGCGCCGGAGTTGGGGGCGGAGCACGCCCGCCTGCCCGCGCCCGTAGCCTGGAGCGCCGCTCGCCCGGCCGGCCGCGCCCGGAGCCTGGAGCGCCGCCCCGCTCTTGCACCCGCCCGCCAGAGCCCGGCACTGCGCCCGCTTGCTGGAGACTCCTCTTCTTCCTTCCCGCGCACACCTCCGCACCGCCGAGGGGTGCTGCAGAAGGGGCGCCGCCTGGCCGTCGGTGGCCGGCTCCTTCGCGCTGGGAGGAGGCAGCAGGGAAAGGAGCCGGGGGCGTCGGGGCGAGCCGGCGGCCCGGTGAGGGAACGAGCTCAGTCGAGCTGTCGGGGGGGGGGGGGCGCAGTGGGGGAGGTGCTAGCTGCCGGCCTGCCGCGGTGGTGGCTGGCGGGAGGCGGGTGGAGCCATGGAGGGTGAACGCCGGCGGCCGGCCGCGCGACGCGCGAGCTTCCGCGTCCGCGTCCGCGTCCCGCCCCGCCTGGTGGAGCTCAGGTGGAGGATAAGGCGCCGCCGCCGGTATGAGGATAAGGCTCCTCTGTTGGAGAGGGGGAGTCACGGGGAAGTAACATTTTTTTACTGTAGGCTACCCAAACCGTGAAATGCGTCTCATGTATGGGTTACGCTGTTGGAGTCAGTCTAAGGGTGGCAAATGGATACCAGATATCCAAATCCAATCCTATACTCGTAGAGCAACTTAAGACATTTTTTATATCATTCCTAAATATTAAGAATAAAGAATTTAGTGAAAAAAATCATCCTCCAATAGTTTCTCTAAATGTTTCGCTAGCCAAAAATAGAAGACAAGAATATCTCTCTAGAGTGAGCACGAGATATAGAAAAACTGTTGGAGAATGAAAAGATATAGAAAATGATTTTTATACAAATGACTCTTCAAATGATAATTTAAAGAGTAAAATTTAGAAAGGCTCTTGGAGATGCTCTTATAAAGCTAAACCTTAGTAGAGATTTCTCTCAACATGCAAGCTATCCACATCAACAATCCACTAAAACTTGCAATTATAGCCAACTAGCACATGTAATTATGATAGTTATCTCTTCATCCACTAACATACATTTAGCTGTTCACATCGATGTGTCAAACCATTCATCAAAATTAATTTAAGATGGTTTTATTCATATAACTATAAATATAAATAGTCTAATTTTTTAAAATTATCTAGAATCCCTGCAGCAACACGCGGGGTATTCTCCTAGTTATTCCATATTCATGTCCGTCAAAACATAAATATAAATATTTTGGATCCACATCTGATTTTAAAATGGATACCAGAGTGAATGAATCAAAATTCATTTATTATTATTTTTCATGATCCAAATTCGGATCCGTATCTAAAATAAATATGGATATTTATGAATAGTCGATATATTTGTATAGAATAAAGCACTTCTCTAAACATGCTATAAGTATATTATTTTTATTTAGTTTTAAGCTAATACATTAATTGATATAGATTTTTAAATATTTATTTTATTTATTTAATAATTTATATATTTATTAATAGATATGTTAGTTTTCAACCAGAAAAATTGTATGTACATGTGTTATATACTCATATTATGCTTTTATTCTCCCAAATCCATTGACAAAGCAAAGGAATACTTGCTATCAATGCAACCAAATCGAGTAAACATGGAATCTGAATCCCAATTTTGGACAAGAAATGATGGTTGGTTAATTTACTGATCAGCCTGCCACAGTAGGTCCCACCACTTGTTTTCTCTCGTGCTTAATTTAACGCTACTAATGAACACTGGTGTAACAACCCGGGTTTTTGGAGAAGCCAAAAATACGAACTTTTAAAATTTTTCCTGCAATGTGTGAAGCATGTAGTTGCTAGGTCAAACTAAGAACAATTTATAAATAAATTGTTGCAATCATGTAGAAATACTCGTAGAGGTTTGCCGATGTTCTTTAGTCGGTTTAGATTTTTGTGTTAGAGTGCATGATCCGTAGCAACTCTCGTGTCCATTCTCGCACCTCTTCCGAGTTCCTCCCGACCTTCCTCGGAATCCCTTCCAAAAATTCCATAAGCCATAATTCATAAAGGGGAAAAAAATTCCTTTTCTTTTCCCCTCAACCCCTCCTTGTTTCCTGCCTAGCTCATGCACAAACATATATGCATGCCACTGTGCTCATGTACTTATCACGTGAGCCTCCTCCTACTTCTCTAGTTCTCCTAAAACTAGGAACACGCAAGGTACATGCAAGCTGTAGGCAGCAACGTGTACTGCCATGCAAGGACTCCATATGTGTATATACATGTATACATGCCAGTGCCCAATAGCAAGTATCGGAGCCCAGCTTCCCTTCCGGCCCATCACCATCATGGCCAGCCACAGCAAACCGCTACCCAATCCTCTAATCACGTGAGCTCCTTGCTTCCTCTGTATACACGGCCATGCAAGCACTCTATACGTGTATGTAGACGTATATACGAACTAGTGCCCAATCGCAAGGCCCATCTCGTGCAGCACCGTGACCCAGCTAGCAACGCGGCCCAGCTCACGCTTGCGCTCGCCCGCAGTCCGCATGTGCGTGCGCACATCCCAGCTCCCTTCCCTGCGTTCCGCGTACGCAGCACACGACGCCGAACTGCATGGCCCTGTTCCTTCACCCGTGGGTCCCGCACGTCAGCCGCACTACAGAAGGAACCGAAGCCTCCGTCTACCTTTTCTGTCCAGCGTTTTTCCTTTTTTTTCCGCTGGCGTCCAGAGCAAGGAAGCAGGCCACCGCGTCGCCCTCGGATGCTCCTTGCACCCCGCCCTGGAGCCTGCCTCGCGTGACGAGAGCCCAGCCGCGGACCCCGCCTGGAACGAACAGACCTGCCGCGACGCCACCGGGACATGGACCCGCATCGCAAGCCGTAGATGCCCTCGAACCGTATCGCAAGCTGGCGAGCCCGGCGCCCGTTCTGGAGCACTCCAGAAGCTTCCCAGCTCTGCTCACCTACCCCGCTTCGCGGATGGGCGCCACGCGTCCGGCCGGCCGCACCCCGAAGATCACCGCCGCCCGTAGCACGCCCGGCCGTTTCCTTCGTCCTCTCCGTACCGAGACGCTCCGCTGATTTCCGTCAACAGCAGCCAACGCCGATGGAAGCCCACCTGCTCCCAGCATCGGATGCATGCCACTGTACTTGGTTTTATAATCACGTGAGTAGGCAGCTGTCTTCCGTGTCTGCCATGCTCCAAGAACGGAACACAACAGCGCGCACTGCCTTGCTTGGCCAGACCCAACCGCAAGCAGCAGGCTGGCATGCGCCTGTGCATGGTCCTGTGCCCGTTCCTTGGTTACGAGATGCATTACGTATAAAAGCAGCAGCTGTACCGGAGCCCAGTTTCCAATCTGACCCAGCCGAGCGCCCAGCCTGCCCAAGTCGCCTTCCTCCTCGGCAGGCTTCGGCCCAGCCCAGCACGGGTGGCAGAGCGAGGCACGCGCACCAGGCGCCGCCGCTCCGCGTCGCTTGCGTCTCACGCGCAACGCCCATCCGAGACCCATCGGTCAGCCGCAGTGCCCAGCGCCAGCCTCTCCGCGCCTTGGATGAAGGCCACGTGCTCCCCAACCGCACGGACGCCGAGGATCACCGTCCCCCATGCGCAGCACCTTCCGAACCCTAGGTCACGCCCACAAGTTTCCCAGGCGCCGCCGCCGCTCCCGAAGGCAGAGCGCGCGCGCCTCGATTCCATGCCCCACCTTGACGTCAGCACCCACCTACCCCGCTTCTCCCTCCATGATCGGATGAACGCCGCGTGGCCACTGGTACGGATGTCGAGGCACCAGCCGTCCATCCTCTGGAAGCCCTAGCTAGCGCGCTGTAAATACCCCGACGCCGCCTCGCTCTGGAGCTCCTCCCAGCCGCCGCCGCCTTCGCTGCACCCTCCTTCACCACGGCCTCGCCCCAAGCCTCGCCACGCTGGAGGCGCACCATGGCAGCGCCGCCTCCCTGCTCCGCGTCGCGACCACGCCACCGGCAGGAGCCTGTCCCTGCCTCGCCGGAGCCCCTGGCCATGGCAACGCCGACCGCGATCCCCTGCTCCTTCCCCGCCTGCGACACGAGCACGTCGACGACCACGCCGTCGACACCGTCGTCATCTGCCTCGAGCCTGACCGTCGCCGCACCGCACCGGCCCGCTCTGCC
Source organism: Miscanthus floridulus (assembly GCF_019320115.1). NCBI lineage: Eukaryota > Viridiplantae > Streptophyta > Magnoliopsida > Poales > Poaceae > Miscanthus > Miscanthus floridulus. Next base: position 27,970,255 of record NC_089595.1, read on the forward strand.
TCCAGCCACCGGCTCTGGAACGCCGCTACGTCGTCCTTCATGGCTCGCCGAGCTGGTGCTCCACCAGCGTGACCTGAGCAGCGACCGAGCCTCCTTTGCGTCTCCGCGACAACCACCGCAGGCCGAGCCCGAGGACCCCGTGACGTCCACGCAGCGGCACCACCTCGTCGACGTCCACCTCGAGCCTCTGCTCCGTGCCTCGTCCTTGGCCACGGCCACGCCAAGCCCCGACCCTGTCTCAGCCACAACGAGCCTCTCCACGCCGATGTCGTCGTGCTCCACCGAGGCCGCACCGGTGCCCTCCACTTCGACCTGCACCGACGTCACCATGGCCGAGAGCAGGGGCTGCATCACCTGCTGAAGCTGCAACTAGAATAGCAAGCCTTCGCCTTGATGCACTGCCGCAGCATGTTCGTCCATGCCCCAAGCACGGTGGTAGCACCTCGACGCGCCCCGTTCCAAGACCACAACGACTTACCCGAACAGACGGTGAGCACCCAAAGCCCAGGACCCCATCTTTACCCCTCCCTTCCGTTACTCGTGCTGAGCCCGACCTTCGTGCTGCTGTTCCCACTATCGCAGGGAGGAAGCGACCCCGCAACGCCACCATGCCGGAGGACGACAGCACCACCTGGCCATGTCCATCCTTGTGTTCGGCCTTCGTGCCATGAATCCTTACCTTGCAGGGAGGCTACGCCTCATTTCTCTTGGTGTGGCTACCCCGTCCTGCAACACAGGTGCTCCGTCGTCTCTCGGCCGCCTGCTGCCATGTTCCGGGACAAGCCGCAGCAGCCCTCCACCTCCCCGCTTTCATCAAGGTTGACCCCTCGAACCTAGTCGATGCCATACGCGACGTCGGCAAGACCCTTGCCTTTCTTTTCCATGTTCTCTTCATACTTGTTGACTTTGATCATCAATATCATTTATCTACATGGTTACTTGATCTATCAATATCCATTGTCTATACATGATCATGATCTTTATTTATTCTATACCTATGCCGTGCCTTCGCCGCCGGTCTATCTATCTTCTTGTGATTGCTATGGAGAAGTGCTACTCCACGTCGCGTCGTGTGTGGTCGGTTGTCGAGTCGTGGTTCGTTGTTGTGCCTTGTGGTCCTTCGTGGGTTGTTCGTGTGTTTTATGTGGACCGTGCCTTCGAGCCGGTTGGGAAACGTTGTGTTCGTCCATCTCGGTCGTGGGTTTACCCCGCCGTGGCCGTGGTGCCGAGCATAACTCATTCCCTTGTGTTTCGTTGTCTTCGTAGTGCCATGATCGAAAGCTCCTACCTACGTCCCTAGGATGCAGTCACCATGGACTTGATATCGTTATCGATGCGGTTCTCATCCGCACCATTCGAGCCCTGTGAGACCTAATCTAGTGGGATATGAGATAGGGGACGACAATCGTGGTACCAGCGGGAGCCAACTCGTGTAGGTACAGCTTGTAGCCGCGAGTTCACCTCACCATGACCATCGGGCTCTACCTCTCCTTCTCTCGTTCTTGTCCTAACCACCTCGTATGTTTGTACCACCTCTACCATGGTGTTCCTTCAGGTCTAGCGATGACAACCACATCACTACGAGCCACAGGAATAGCCTTGTGCCGTTTAGTTGCACGGTTGTGATGCCCTATGAGTTGGTTTGGGTTGTGGATCGTGCCTCCTTTCGTCCAACTTTCGTCCATTCCATGACAAGATGGTCGAAGGAGTGTGGGTTCCATTCTTTCTTCTTCCTCTCTTGCTCTAAATCCCCGTCGATCTAGTAAGATGTGGATTGAGCCTTTGGCTTGTTTGGTGTTTGTTGCTCTTTAGATTCCACTTCCCCGATTCCCGTCATTGCCATGGCGAGTGGATCAGAGGAAGGTGAATCTTGTGTTCCCCTCTTTTGGTTCTCTCGTGCTTAAGCTCTTGTATGCTTGTACCTTCTTCGACCGTAGCATTTCTGTGGTTCTTGCGGTGACAACCGCACCGCTAAGAACCCTAGGGATGTCTTAGTGCATTTAGTGCACCTGGGTCGTGGTACCCTACAAGTAACTTGGACACTCGTGTTCTTTGTGTGTTGCTCCCTTCCAATGCCTCATCTCTTGCCATGGCGTGTGTATTGGAAGTAGACCGCCTCTCCTCTCTCTTCTCTTCTCTCCCCGTTCCACCCTCTCTTGGTTCTCGTCAAGTATAATGGTGTACGGATTGAGAGAGAACGGAACTTCTCCTACTTGTAGTCCTTTCGGTTCTCGACAGTCTCCATGGCACAAGAATCGAAGACCGCGAGCTGTGGTGTTTGCTTGGAATGAGCTAGGGCCTATGCCATTTCTATTTAAGTTGTACCGGTCGACACGATCGACCCGGGAAGTACTGGCTAGGCTAAGACCTAAGTTTGTGCTTAGCAAATCACCACTTGCATTTCTTTGGCCCAGGGATCGGACATCCGCCAAGAGGGCTAAGTCGTTTCCCCTTTCTGTGTTCTTCTGGTGTAGTTCTTCTACGCCTTGTTGCCTCTCTTTCCGCAGTCTTTCTAGGTTTAGTGGTCTGATTGCTCTTTCGCTTGTCGCTGTTTCGAGGTAGTCGCGTCAAGGATAGCGATGATCGGATCGGGACCGTTAGAGGAAGGACATGCGGGTGGAGGAAGTACCATGGAGGAGTATGACTACAAGTGCACCGAGGATCTCAGAAAAGACATTTAACAGGTGTTCCACGTCCCACCCAACCTCGTAGAACCTATTAGACATGCTACAATGTAGATGCTAGTGCTTTACTTTTATGCAAATGAACTGTGATAGGTTGCATGGTAGATTGCTTGTGAGCCATTACCTTGTCGCAACCTATTCCCCTGCACACCCGCTATTAGGCTAGACGCTCGCATTCTACTTACTGCTTTACTTTCACTACGCATTATACCTGTGATGTGATGCTTGGTGAAGGGATAACATGAGTGGATAAGGCACGTGGTGCCGATAACTTGGTAAAGCTGGATAATGAACTTGGGGAGATCTTGGCGTGCGTCTTGGGTGTGTGGTGAGGGTTGAGTCGATCGGACAGGATCCTACGACGAGTCTTTGGGGCAAGTCATGCCGGTGGGGTGCGACCTGGGCATCCCTCGTGGGAGGTACCTGTGGCGGGTGCATGTGAGAGCAGATGGGGTGTTGGTTATCCCCGGTGGAGGTGCCGTCGAGGCACGGGGTGTTGGTTATCCCCTTGAGAAGATATCCTGTCCGGTCCCCCTAAGGACTGGTATGTCTTGAGAACCGGTATCATAGGACCCTTCGTGCACACCACTCGCTCCTGATGGGCGGGAGACGATTACCCGACTAACTAGGGCGGTGCCACCACTACTAGGTTGGAAGGTGATAGTGTAGGGAGGTACGGGCATGGGGGCCCACACCCTCCTAAGACAACGTAGTGACCCTGGGGGCCCGGTACTACGTCTCACAGTCTCAGCGTTTCGGTGGACTCCGGGGTGGCCCAGGGCTGAGTGGTAGGGTGGTACCGTACCGGTTGGGAGGCAATCGGCATCAGCCTAGGCGGGGCACTGCCGATGATGGTGATCTTGTGGATTTCCAGGTGTACACGCTCTGCAGAGTTGATCAATCTATACGTATAGCCGCGTCCGCGGATATGGACATTCCTATGACCTACGCTTCACTTGACTAGTGAGAGGAGTCCTTTCTACCTTCCCCTGGGTTTTGGTGTTGGATCCGGCTTTGGCCGTTGAGGCAAGGTACGAGCGGGAGTCGACCTTGCCGCCTAGAGAGTGAGAGTGTGGTGAGATGTGTGTGATGGGATGGGTGAACGTGTGGATGAGATGGGTTAGAACTTGATGAACTATTATTATAAAACCTTGTTGAACATGCATTGGGAAACCTATAGCCATATATAGGCCTTTTCATCTATCCTTGCATTCCACTTACCACAAAGCATACGCAAAAGCATAGGGTGGGAGACAGTGGCCAGTACAAATCGTACTGATAGATTTTGGACAGGTTTGGATGAAATCTACGAAGACCACGAGGACTTGGATTAGGAGTAGATGGTCTCGTGCCTACGCTCAAGTGTGGTTGAGAAGATGGAGTCTACGCCCGCTGACATTCTACGCCAACTCTGATGACTGCCGTGAAGGAGGAGCCTTTACCCGCTGATGCGATACAACGACTCTGACGAAGATGTGTGTGCGTTTTCGCTAGATTAATCGATGTAATAGGTGTGTTAACCAGTGTTGTAAAACTTGTGTAAACTTGTAAATCTACGATGTATGACTATGATATCAGCTGATAATTGATAATGAGATGGATTGCTCTCGTGATCTACTACATTATAAATCGTATCTGTGGATTTTCCCTTCGAGGAAAATCGAGATCGTTTCAGTTGGTATCAGAGCCATACTTGACCTTAGGACGAGACCTTTAGTACCAAACACTAGTGTAGAAGCCAAACATTCTATCTGTAGTGGAGTCATAGCTACTAACACTTGATTCCCCGTCTCTACCTTGAATTCTACCACTAACTGACTGTCCCCGCCTTGACAAAGTTGACCACTAGGAAATGATCCCCTCGTTATTGCCCACGTTAGAACGATAGATGTGTGAGACTCGAAGGCTTAGGAGTCGCCTCAAGTCAACACTATGCATATAGGAGTTGTAATGCTGCCTGATTGCCTGGATCTTATGTTGTTGAGTTTCCTGCGAATTTCATTATCTGAGTGAAGGTTATAGAAGCTATTTTATTTACATGTGACTCCAGGACCCTGGCTAACCTAGCAGGCTATGAACCAAGACCGCCATATGACTAGACAAAACCTCTAGAGATCCTTGGACACCCCGTACAAATTTGGATTGAGTTAACGAAGAAAACAAAAGGACGACAATTCCTTTTGCAAGGTTCCACAGAACAACTACCCTGACTGAGAAGCATCATGACAAGTATGGACTAAGGAAGCAACACCCTGCCTCTTCACCGACCGAGCAACACCTTAATCTCGAGGACGAGATTCCTGTAAGGAGGGTGGACTGTAACAACCCGGGTTTTTGGAGAAGCCAAAAATACGAACTTTTAAAATTTTTCCTGCAATGTGTGAAGCATGTAGTTGCTAGGTCAAACTAAGAACAATTTATAAATAAATTGTTGCAATCATGTAGAAATACTCGTAGAGGTTTGCCGATGTTCTTTAGTCGGTTTAGATTTTTGTGTTAGAGTGCATGATCCGTAGCAACTCTCGTGTCCATTCTCGCACCTCTTCCGAGTTCCTCCCGACCTTCCTCGGAATCCCTTCCAAAAATTCCATAAGCCATAATTCATAAAGGGGAAAAAAATTCCTTTTCTTTTCCCCTCAACCCCTCCTTGTTTCCTGCCTAGCTCATGCACAAACATATATGCATGCCACTGTGCTCATGTACTTATCACGTGAGCCTCCTCCTACTTCTCTAGTTCTCCTAAAACTAGGAACACGCAAGGTACATGCAAGCTGTAGGCAGCAACGTGTACTGCCATGCAAGGACTCCATATGTGTATATACATGTATACATGCCAGTGCCCAATAGCAAGTATCGGAGCCCAGCTTCCCTTCCGGCCCATCACCATCATGGCCAGCCACAGCAAACCGCTACCCAATCCTCTAATCACGTGAGCTCCTTGCTTCCTCTGTATACACGGCCATGCAAGCACTCTATACGTGTATGTAGACGTATATACGAACTAGTGCCCAATCGCAAGGCCCATCTCGTGCAGCACCGTGACCTAGCTAGCAACGCGGCCCAGCTCACGCTTGCGCTCGCCCGCAGTCCGCATGTGCGTGCGCACATCCCAGCTCCCTTCCCTGCGTTCCGCGTACGCAGCACACGACGCCGAACTGCATGGCCCTGTTCCTTCACCCGTGGGTCCCGCACATCAGCCGCACTACAGAAGGAACCGAAGCCTCCGTCTACCTTTTCTGTCCAGCGTTTTTCCTTTTTTTCCGCTGGCGTCCAGAGCAAGGAAGCAGGCCACCGCGTCGCCCTCGGATGCTCCTTGCACCCCGCCCTGGAGCCTGCCTCGCGTGACGAGAGCCCAGCCGCGGACCCCGCCTGGAACGAACAGACCTGCCGCGACGCCACCGGGACATGGACCCGCATCGCAAGCCGTAGATGCCCTCGAACCGTATCGCAAGCTGGCGAGCCCGGCGCCCGTTCTGGAGCACTCCAGAAGCTTCCCAGCTCTGCTCACCTACCCCGCTTCGCGGATGGGCGCCACGCGTCCGGCCGGCCGCACCCCGAAGATCACCGCCGCCCGTAGCACGCCCGGCCGTTTCCTTCGTCCTCTCCGTACCGAGACGCTCCGCTGATTTCCGTCAACAGCAGCCAACGCCGATGGAAGCCCACCTGCTCCCAGCATCGGATGCATGCCACTGTACTTGGTTTTATAATCACGTGAGTAGGCAGCTGTCTTCCGTGTCTGCCATGCTCCAAGAACGGAACACAACAGCGCGCACTGCCTTGCTTGGCCAGACCCAACCGCAAGCAGCAGGCTGGCATGCGCCTGTGCATGGTCCTGTGCCCGTTCCTTGGTTACGAGATGCATTACGTATAAAAGCAGCAGCTGTACCGGAGCCCAGTTTCCAATCTGACCCAGCCGAGCGCCCAGCCTGCCCAAGTCGCCTTCCTCCTCGGCAGGCTTCGGCCCAGCCCAGCACGGGTGGCAGAGCGAGGCACGCGCACCAGGCGCCGCCGCTCCGCGTCGCTTGCGTCTCACGCGCAACGCCCATCCGAGACCCATCGGTCAGCCGCAGTGCCCAGCGCCAGCCTCTCCGCGCCTTGGATGAAGGCCACGTGCTCCCCAACCGCACGGACGCCGAGGATCACCGTCCCCCATGCGCAGCACCTTCCGAACCCTAGGTCACGCCCACAAGTTTCCCAGGCGCCGCCGCCGCTCCCGAAGGCAGAGCGCGCGCGCCTCGATTCCATGCCCCACCTTGACGTCAGCACCCACCTACCCCGCTTCTCCCTCCATGATCGGATGAACGCCGCGTGGCCACTGGTACGGATGTCGAGGCACCAGCCGTCCATCCTCTGGAAGCCCTAGCTAGCGCGCTGTAAATACCCCGACGCCGCCTCGCTCTGGAGCTCCTCCCAGCCGCCGCCGCCTTCGCTGCACCCTCCTTCACCACGGCCTCGCCCCAAGCCTCGCCACGCTGGAGGCGCACCATGGCAGCGCCGCCTCCCTGCTCCGCGTCGCGACCACGCCACCGGCAGGAGCCTGTCCCTGCCTCGCCGGAGCCCCTGGCCATGGCAACGCCGACCGCGATCCCCTGCTCCTTCCCCGCCTACGACACGAGCACGTCGACGACCATGCCGTCGACACCGTCGTCATCTGCCTCGAGCCTGACCGTCGCCGCACCGCACCGGCCCGCTCTGCCTCCAGCCACCGGCTCTGGAACGCCGCTACGTCGTCCTTCATGGCTCGCCGAGCTGGTGCTCCACCAGCGTGACCTGAGCAGCGACCGAGCCTCCTTTGCGTCTCCGCGACAACCACCGCAGGCCGAGCCCGAGGACCCCGTGACGTCCACGCAGCGGCACCACCTCGTCGACGTCCACCTCGAGCCTCTGCTCCGTGCCTCGTCCTTGGCCACGGCCACGCCAAGCCCCGACCCTGTCTCAGCCACAACGAGCCTCTCCACGCCGATGTCGTCGTGCTCCACCGAGGCCGCACCGGTGCCCTCCACTTCGACCTGCACCGACGTCACCATGGCCGAGAGCAGGGGCTGCATCACCTGCTGAAGCTGCAACTAGAATAGCAAGCCTTCGCCTTGATGCACTGCCGCAGCATGTTCGTCCATGCCCCAAGCACGGTGGTAGCACCTCGACGCGCCCCGTTCCAAGACCACAACGACTTACCCGAACAGACGGTGAGCACCCAAAGCCCAGGACCCCATCTTTACCCCTCCCTTCCGTTACTCGTGCTGAGCCCGACCTTCGTGCTGCTGTTCCCACTATCGCAGGGAGGAAGCGACCCCGCAACGCCACCATGCCGGAGGACGACAGCACCACCTGGCCATGTCCATCCTTGTGTTCGGCCTTCGTGCCATGAATCCTTACCTTGCAGGGAGGCTACGCCTCATTTCTCTTGGTGTGGCTACCCCGTCCTGCAACACAGGTGCTCCGTCGTCTCTCGGCCGCCTGCTGCCATGTTCCGGGACAAGCCGCAGCAGCCCTCCACCTCCCCGCTTTCATCAAGGTTGACCCCTCGAACCTAGTCGATGCCATACGCGACGTCGGCAAGACCCTTGCCTTTCTTTTCCATGTTCTCTTCATACTTGTTGACTTTGATCATCAATATCATTTATCTACATGGTTACTTGATCTATCAATATCCATTGTCTATACATGATCATGATCTTTATTTATTCTATACCTATGCCGTGCCTTCGCCGCCGGTCTATCTATCTTCTTGTGATTGCTATGGAGAAGTGCTACTCCACGTCGCGTCGTGTGTGGTCGGTTGTCGAGTCGTGGTTCGTTGTTGTGCCTTGTGGTCCTTCGTGGGTTGTTCGTGTGTTTTATGTGGACCGTGCCTTCGAGCCGGTTGGGAAACGTTGTGTTCGTCCATCTCGGTCGTGGGTTTACCCCGCCGTGGCCGTGGTGCCGAGCATAACTCATTCCCTTGTGTTTCGTTGTCTTCGTAGTGCCATGATCGAAAGCTCCTACCTACGTCCCTAGGATGCAGTCACCATGGACTTGATATCGTTATCGATGCGGTTCTCATCCGCACCATTCGAGCCCTGTGAGACCTAATCTAGTGGGATATGAGATAGGGGACGACAATCGTGGTACCAGCGGGAGCCAACTCGTGTAGGTACAGCTTGTAGCCGCGAGTTCACCTCACCATGACCATCGGGCTCTACCTCTCCTTCTCTCGTTCTTGTCCTAACCACCTCGTATGTTTGTACCACCTCTACCATGGTGTTCCTTCAGGTCTAGCGATGACAACCACATCACTACGAGCCACAGGAATAGCCTTGTGCCGTTTAGTTGCACGGTTGTGATGCCCTATGAGTTGGTTTGGGTTGTGGATCGTGCCTCCTTTCGTCCAACTTTCGTCCATTCCATGACAAGATGGTCGAAGGAGTGTGGGTTCCATTCTTTCTTCTTCCTCTCTTGCTCTAAATCCCCGTCGATCTAGTAAGATGTGGATTGAGCCTTTGGCTTGTTTGGTGTTTGTTGCTCTTTAGATTCCACTTCCCCGATTCCCGTCATTGCCATGGCGAGTGGATCAGAGGAAGGTGAATCTTGTGTTCCCCTCTTTTGGTTCTCTCGTGCTTAAGCTCTTGTATGCTTGTACCTTCTTCGACCGTAGCATTTCTGTGGTTCTTGCGGTGACAACCGCACCGCTAAGAACCCTAGGGATGTCTTAGTGCATTTAGTGCACCTGGGTCGTGGTACCCTACAAGTAACTTGGACACTCGTGTTCTTTGTGTGTTGCTCCCTTCCAATGCCTCATCTCTTGCCATGGCGTGTGTATTGGAAGTAGACCGCCTCTCCTCTCTCTTCTCTTCTCTCCCCGTTCCACCCTCTCTTGGTTCTCGTCAAGTATAATGGTGTACGGATTGAGAGAGAACGGAACTTCTCCTACTTGTAGTCCTTTCGGTTCTCGACAGTCTCCATGGCACAAGAATCGAAGACCGCGAGCTGTGGTGTTTGCTTGGAATGAGCTAGGGCCTATGCCATTTCTATTTAAGTTGTACCGGTCGACACGATCGACCCGGGAAGTACTGGCTAGGCTAAGACCTAAGTTTGTGCTTAGCAAATCACCACTTGCATTTCTTTGGCCCAGGGATCGGACATCCGCCAAGAGGGCTAAGTCGTTTCCCCTTTCTGTGTTCTTCTGGTGTAGTTCTTCTACGCCTTGTTGCCTCTCTTTCCGCAGTCTTTCTAGGTTTAGTGGTCTGATTGCTCTTTCGCTTGTCGCTGTTTCGAGGTAGTCGCGTCAAGGATAGCGATGATCGGATCGGGACCGTTAGAGGAAGGACATGCGGGTGGAGGAAGTACCATGGAGGAGTATGACTACAAGTGCACCGAGGATCTCAGAAAAGACATTTAACAGGTGTTCCACGTCCCACCCAACCTCGTAGAACCTATTAGACATGCTACAATGTAGATGCTAGTGCTTTACTTTTATGCAAATGAACTGTGATAGGTTGCATGGTAGATTGCTTGTGAGCCATTACCTTGTCGCAACCTATTCCCCTGCACACCTGCTATTAGGCTAGACGCTCGCATTCTACTTACTGCTTTACTTTCACTACGCATTATACCTGTGATGTGATGCTTGGTGAAGGGATAACATGAGTGGATAAGGCACGTGGTGCCGATAACTTGGTAAAGCTGGATAATGAACTTGGGGAGATCTTGGCGTGCGTCTTGGGTGTGTGGTGAGGGTTGAGTCGATCGGACAGGATCCTACGACGAGTCTTTGGGGCAAGTCATGCCGGTGGGGTGCGACCTGGGCATCCCTCGTGGGAGGTACCTGTGGCGGGTGCATGTGAGAGCAGATGGGGTGTTGGTTATCCCCGGTGGAGGTGCCGTCGAGGCACGGGGTGTTGGTTATCCCCTTGAGAAGATATCCTGTCCGGTCCCCCTAAGGACTGGTATGTCTTGAGAACCGGTATCATAGGACCCTTCGTGCACACCACTCGCTCCTGATGGGCGGGAGACGATTACCCGACTAACTAGGGCGGTGCCACCACTACTAGGTTGGAAGGTGATAGTGTAGGGAGGTACGGGCATGGGGGCCCACACCCTCCTAAGACAACGTAGTGACCCTGGGGGCCCGGTACTACGTCTCACAGTCTCAGCGTTTCGGTGGACTCCGGGGTGGCCCAGGGCTGAGTGGTAGGGTGGTACCGTACCGGTTGGGAGGCAATCGGCATCAGCCTAGGCGGGGCACTGCCGATGATGGTGATCTTGTGGATTTCCAGGTGTACACGCTCTGCAGAGTTGATCAATCTATACGTATAGCCGCGTCCGCGGATATGGACATTCCTATGACCTACGCTTCACTTGACTAGTGAGAGGAGTCCTTTCTACCTTCCCCTGGGTTTTGGTGTTGGATCCGGCTTTGGCCGTTGAGGCAAGGTACGAGCGGGAGTCGACCTTGCCGCCTAGAGAGTGAGAGTGTGGTGAGATGTGTGTGATGGGATGGGTGAACGTGTGGATGAGATGGGTTAGAACTTGATGAACTATTATTATAAAACCTTGTTGAACATGCATTGGGAAACCTATAGCCATATATAGGCCTTTTCATCTATCCTTGCATTCCACTTACCACAAAGCATACGCAAAAGCATAGGGTGGGAGACAGTGGCCAGTACAAATCGTACTGATAGATTTTGGACAGGTTTGGATGAAATCTACGAAGACCACGAGGACTTGGATTAGGAGTAGATGGTCTCGTGCCTACGCTCAAGTGTGGTTGAGAAGATGGAGTCTACGCCCGCTGACATTCTACGCCAACTCTGATGACTGCCGTGAAGGAGGAGCCTTTACCCGCTGATGCGATACAACGACTCTGACGAAGATGTGTGTGCGTTTTCGCTAGATTAATCGATGTAATAGGTGTGTTAACCAGTGTTGTAAAACTTGTGTAAACTTGTAAATCTACGATGTATGACTATGATATCAGCTGATAATTGATAATGAGATGGATTGCTCTCGTGATCTACTACATTATAAATCGTATCTGTGGATTTTCCCTTCGAGGAAAATCGAGATCGTTTCAACTGGACCCAGCGCTTGTGTCGTACTTAAGTATAGTCCGCAACGCCGAATATCGTGCCAGGCCAAATTTTTAAAGTGCTTCTCGCCCGCAAAACCCCTTCCCAAGTACAGTCCGCAACAATAGTATTTATTTTCCACTACTAAGTACCCACAATAATACATCTGAGGAAAGCTGTCCTTCTGCCGAATTTTTTTATTTTTTAACTATTTTTTTGAAAAATTTTCACAAATATATTCCTGGAGGTATGATTTTAAAATCTGGACCCTTAGCTCGGCGCCATCGTTGCGGTGCCGAGCTTACACGTCTCGACGTCATCGTTACTGACATCTAAGGTCTTGAGCTCGACATGGACGTGACGGTATGACTTAGGGTCTGTTTGGTTTCTACAGTACATCCTAAAATTCTTGTCACATCGAATATTTTAACACATGTATAAAGTATTAAATATAGACTAATTATGAAACTAATTGTACAACTTGCGACTAATTTGCGAGACGAATCTTTTAAGCCTAATTAGTCCATAATTTGACAACGTGGTGCTACAGTAAACATGTGCTAATGACGGATTAATTAGGTTTAAAAATTCATCTCGCAAATTCGCCTTCATCTATGTAATTGGTTTTATAATTAATATATATCTAATGCTCCTTACTAGTATCTAAACATTCGACTAAAGAACCAAACACCCCCTGGCAGGCAGCTCGCACTACTACAGGAATCAATTTGCGCAGCGTGGCCAAAAAAGGCTCCGTGGCGGGCACCTCTTTTGCCCGCCACAGTTAACCAGTGGCCGACCAGCGAGTCCGGCCACCGAGGCGCCCGCTGCGGGAAAAGGGTTTACCGCGGCGGGCCACCTTACGTGCCCGCCGCAGGAAATCGTTATTTACCGCGGCGGGCGGTATGAATCGCCTGCCGCGGTTAATACGATTTACCGTGGCGGGCTCTTTAAACTGCCCGCCGCGGTAAAGAGTTGATTTATCGAGGCGGGCGCTTTATCTTGCCCGCCGCGGTAAAGCCTGTATAAATACACAGCACCACCCCTTTATCTTCTCCACGGGTCTTCCTCTCTCAAACTCAGGGGGAGGCTTTGCCCTAAAATTTGAGGAAACTTTTGATTTGAGTTGAAGGGCTTGGATTTGAGGGAGGAGGACATCATAAGAGGTTCATAAAGGCTCTCCCTCTCTCCTTCCATCCTCTCTCTCTATTTCCATCACCTAGAGTTCTCTCTAGATCTAGATCTAGATCAATTTTAATGGAAAAAAATGATGTCATGTATTTCTTTAACTTTAGATTCATCATAGATGCATGCTTCATCTTTCACATCGTCATTTCCTCTCTTTTTCATGATTTTGGACGTAAAAATCATCAATTTCTCCTAATTCTTCTTTATTTGTTGATTGTGACGGATAATGTTCGCAGGTATGATGGATAGGTCAGAATTGATGTACTGAATCGATAGAGTGAATGATCCGCGGTACCTCTTTGAATTAAGGAAGTTTATTGCTGCTGGTAAAGCTCACCGTGAGAGACTAAAGCGGATGACAACCATATGTCCATGTTCTCGTTGCAAGAACCTGAAAGCCCACCGAGACAGCGAGGTGCAAACTCATTTGATCATGTATGGTTTCGTCGAGGGCTACACAGTCTGGACATTTCATGGCAAAAGAGTTGGTGCGAGTGGCGGTGCATCTAGAGTGAGCTCTTCGACGCCGACGACGACAGCACCACCGGTGAATAAAGATTGTTTAGGAGCACCCGGCTCCTCATCATCTTCAGCAGCAGCTGCGCCAGCCGACAGTGACAACAGTTGTCGTGATTACATCACGGTGGATGATCTAATGCAAGACATGGCCGACGAAGCCGGCGACGGTGGGGATGGTCAGGATACTGTGAGCCAACCCGAGGATGTGCAGCTTGTTGAAGATCTAGTCAAACACTTCGATGAAGACGACATTGTGTTGGGTTGCCCAAAGTGGTTGGAGAATTTTAGAGTGTTGAAGCAGGCGGTAGTTGATCCTCTCTATAAGGATGGCGGCGATTGTCTGAAGGAGTGCACGACGCTCTGTTTTAACCTCCATATGTTGATGTTGAAGGCTCGTCATGGTTGGTCTGACACTAGCTTCAATGAGTTGTTAAGCTACCTTGCCACCATGTACCCAACGACTAACAAGGTGCCCGCCAATACTTGTCAGGCCAAGAAGCTGATCCGGTCAGTGGCGATGAAGCTTAGAAAGTTTGATGCATGCCCTAACCACTGCATCTTGTATCGGGGCAATGAGTATGAGAATTTGATGAGTTGTCCGCACTGTGGCTTTAGTCGGTACAAGAAAAATGCTGGTTGTTGCGTGGATGCAGAAGACGAGGGAGGCTTGTGGGGTGGTCGGAAGAAGAACAAGAAGGGGCAAAGAAGAGCAGTGCGGCCAAATAGATCTTAGCTCAGTAGGACGATGAAGAAGAGGGTTACACGCACAGGAAAAGTCCAGCACTGTCGGTGTGGTACCTGCCCGTGACCGATCGCCTACGTGCAATATTCGGGAACCCGAATGATGCCAAGCTCATGTCCTGGCATGCATTAGCTGACCGCCTGAAAGACAATGGCAAGCTATGGCACCTATCCGATGGCAAGCAGTGGAAGGATTTCGACGAGGCCTACCTGGAGTTTGGCAAGGAGCCCAGGCATGTTAGGTTCGTGCTGAGTACCGATGGGATGAACCCGTTCGGTGAGCTTAGCAGCTCGCATAGCACTTGGCCCGTCGTGCTCACCATGTACAACCTACCTCCCCATCTATGTTAGAAGCGTAGGTACCTTATGCTGACCATGCTTATCTCTGGACCGAAGTAGCTCGGCAACGATATAGATATGTTCCTAGAGCCATTCATGGAGGAAATGAAGATACTATTTGATGTTGGGGTCCATATGGTGGATGCATCCCGCAAGGAGAAGTTCACACTAAAAGCAATCATCTTTGTCACCATCACCGATTACCCCAGTCTCTTCTCACTATCAGGGCAGATCAAAGGGAAGACCGGCTGCGTAATTTGCATCAACGGGACCTGCTACACATACCTTAAGGGATCCAATAAGATAGTGTACACGAGGCACAGACGGTTCCTCGCCAAAAATCACAAGTATAGAAGAAGTATTATGAACAAATACTTTGACAATCAGGACGAGCCGCAGCGTGATCAACCGACATAGACTAGTTGGGGGACAAAGGTGTATGAGATGGTCAAGGACATGGATCAGGTGGAGTTTGGAAAGAAGAAGAAGCCATCTGAAGAGGGGACCAAGCAGACAAGGAAGTGAAAGCGAGACCAGATGGAGGAAGTCCCCGCCGCCGTTCCTTTCAAGAAGAAGTCAATTTTCTTTAAGTATCTGTCGTATTAGAAAACACTGAATACACCCCATGCCATCGACTGCATGCACATGGAGAAAAATGTCTTCGAAAGCACAATCGGTGTCCTGCTGGACATCAAGGGCAAGACAAAGGATGGTATCAAGTCACAGACGAATCTTGTCAATCTGGGCATCAGGCCGGACCTTCACTCGAGACCGCCTCAGAACGGTAAAGTCGATATTCCAGGTGCGGCCTGCAACCTAACGCAAGACGAGAGGATGGCTTTTCTTAAGTTGCTTAGGGGTATCAAGGTGCTGACTGGTTTATCTTCCAACATCAAGAGTCTGGTCTCCATGAAAGACCTCATAATGACCGGCTACAACTCACACGATTGCCACGTCATGCTGACGGTGTTCCTACCAATTGCGATTAGGGCTATCTGTCTAGAGTACGTGAAGATGGTCATCACGCGGATGTCATACTTCTTTAACCGCATTACCCAGAAGGTCATTGATAAGGCTGAGCTGCCTGCCCTGAAGGAGTTCATCACAGAGACCCTTTGCTAGCTCGAGATGTGCTTTCCACCATCTTGCTTTGATATTATGCCACACCTAATGATGCATATGGTCGATCAGATCCATCAACTAGGCCTCATGTACCTACACCAGATGTGGACGTACGAGCGGTTCATGTCCACCCTCAATAGATACGTCCATAACCGTGCTTACCCAGAGGGCTCTATGATCGAGGCATACACAACGGAGGAGGCCGTGAACTAGTGTATGAGGTACATAAGAGATGGGAGGGTGATTGGGCTGCCTGTCCATCACCACGAAGGCAAAACCTCAGGGATGGGGTGCATAGGCCGAAAAGTATGCACCGATGTGGCAAACCGAATGGTGCAAGAAGCTCATTACATCATCCTTCATCAGTTAGTGAGCATGGAGAAATACATTGAAAAGCACCTGGAAGAGATCCGCGCCGCTAATGACGGACAGCGCACGGAGGCATGGGTCTAGAACCATCACAAGAGCAATTTTATAGAGTGGCGCAAAGAGCAACACATACCCCTTGAAGGATGCCCTGATGAAGATACAGAGACCGTTAAGAGGCTTGTGTTAGGCCCATCCAGCCAAATCACCACATGGCAAGGGTATGACGTCTAGGGCTACAGGTTCCACACGAAAGACAAGGACAAGAAGAGCTCGGCACAGAACTGCGGTGTTTGATACGAGGGCGAAGAAGAGTCCATGGGCCAAAGGAGGCAATACTATGGGCAAGTCAAAGAAATATGGGAACTTGACTACGGCCAAAACCTACGCATAACTATCTTCCATTGCCAGTGGGTCAAACCGAATGCAGTTGCAGTGGACAGTTATGGGCTAACCACCGTGGACCTCAAAAGTATCGGCTACAAAGATGACCCGTGGGTACTAGCAACCAATGTCACACAAGTGCCCTACTATATATATGCAGAGGACCCAAAAGGCATGTGGTTGTGTTCAGAAAGCAGCGGATTGTGGGAGCTGATGGGGTGCATAGTCCCGAACAATACAACAACTACGCAGAGCTCGAGCTTTTTACCGATCATCCAAAGAAGATCAAGGCCGTCGAGGACCGATTCAACAAGTCCAGGATGATGCCGTGGGCCCGCCCCGACGGTGAGAAGAGGATGGTGAAAGCACCTGCACCAAAATGATATATGTATCCTAGAGACATATATGTAATAATATAGTTCGATCTATTGAAGACAAGTTTTGTAACTTATTATTAATATCATGGAACCATACTACTCTACTAGTACTATTGAATCTACAACTACTACTATACAATACTACTCTACTAGTACTACTCAACCTACTACTACTATAGAATACTATAAATTATTAACCGTGGCAGGCACGTAACAGCGCCCCGCCGCAGTTAATCGATTAATCGCGGCGAGCAGTCTAAGGTTCCCGCTGCAGTAAACATTTACCGTGGCGGGTGGCTTATATTGCCCGCCGCGGTTAATTCGTGGCTATATATGTGCCGCTGCTCGCCCAAATTTTCTAAGTCTTTCGCGCCCTCGAATTCGACCCTGAAGGGCTGCCGAAACTTAGCGCCGCTGCCGCCATCCCCGCCACCGAGCTCCTCCGCGGTGACCCCCGTCCTCCTCCCCCGTGCCCGTGCCCCACCCCCATCCTTAGAGCCCGGAGCCATAGCTTCGGCCACTGACACCGAGGGCCGCCGCCATCCCCACCGCCGAGCTCCTCCACGGTGACCCCACCCTTGTCCTCCTCCCCCGTGCTCATGCCTCGCCCCTGTCCTCGGAGCCCGGAGCCATAGCTCCGACCGCCGACACTGAGGGCCACTGCCATCGCCCCCGCTGACCTTGGTCGACCACACCGACGCCAAGGGCTGCTGCCTCCGTCCGTGCACCGGAACCCTAGCACCGTGCTCGCTCCTTTCTTCCCCGGCTCCATCTTCGAGGTTTGAAACTGTATGTGATTTCTCCCTTCTGTGTCCATTTCTGAGCAATGCCTATTTCTACACGTGGAACTGTGATGAATTGGAACTGCCTGTGATGAAATTGGGATGAATTTTGATAAATTGGGATGGATTTGGGATCTATTTTTTGACACTGTCTTATCTGTGTGGCATTTGCGATGATGATTTTTTGTTAAACTTATAAAAACATGTGCTGAGGCAGTGGCATGCAATGATGTGGTTCTTCTTGTGCTGAGGCAGCGACGATGAGATAGTTCCAGTTTCATGCATATCAACTCATGCAGCTCCTCCCCAGTCCCCCCTCCCCTGTCCCTACTACTACCCCTATCTCTCTATAATACTATACTATGATGTGATGCTATTTTATCCTATTTTTAGTGATGAGATCAAGTGGGCTTGTATCTAATCCTATTTTTGGATTTCTATTGCTGCCTAGCTGTGATGCTAGACTTCAATGCTATTTTTGGCAGTGTCAATTTTTGGATTTCTATTGCTGCCTATGGGGAAGGGTGTTAGTGGCAAGCCTTACCCTCGC
Source organism: Miscanthus floridulus (assembly GCF_019320115.1). Lineage (NCBI taxonomy): Eukaryota > Viridiplantae > Streptophyta > Magnoliopsida > Poales > Poaceae > Miscanthus > Miscanthus floridulus. Next base: position 27,988,357 of record NC_089595.1, read on the forward strand.
CTGTGCAATGCGAGGAGACCGCGACTCGAACCCGGGACCTTCCGGTCATAGGCGGTAAGACTCTACCGCTTGCACCAGGCCCGCCCTTCATGTAGTGCTAGTTGATGAAAGCCGGACAGGAGTGAATCAGAAACTGGAGTTATGGCGGGAGACTTTGGAGTCCAAAGGTTTTAGACTTAGTAGAACTAAAACTGAGTATATGAGATGTGACTTCGGCACTACTACTCGGGAGGAGGAAGATGTTAGTTTGGAAGGTCAAGTAGTGCCTAGGAAGGATACCTTTCGATATTTAGGATCAATGCTACAGAGGGACGGGGATATTGATGAAGATGTTAGCCATAGAATCAAAGCAGGGTGGATGAAGTGGCGGCAAGCGTCTGGTGTCCTATGTGACAAAAGGGTACCACAGAAGCTAAAAGGCAAGTTTTATAGGACGGCGATTAGACCTGCTATGTTGTATGGTGTAGAATGTTGGCCTACGAAAAGACGACATATTCAACAGCTAAGTGTCGCGGAAATGCGTATGTTGCGTTGGATTTGCGGTCATACAAGAAGGGATCGAGTTCGGAATGATGATATACGTGAGAGATTAGGGGTAGCGCCAATTGAAGAAAAGCTTGTCCAACACCGGTTGAGATGGTTTGGACATGTGCAATGAAGACCTCCAGATGCACCGGTGCGTAGTGGAATCCTAAATCAGGATAGTAACATGAAGAGAGGTAGAGGAAGACCGAAGTTGACTTGGGTAGAGGCAATAAAAGGAGACTTGAAAGGATGGAATATACCCAAAGACTTAGCCTTAGATAGGAGTGCTTGGAAGACAGCTATTCACGTGCCTGAACCTTGATTGTTTCTGTTGGGTTTCAACTCTAGCCTACCCCAACTTGTTTGGGACTTAAAGGCTTTGTTGTTGTTGTTGTTGTTGTATTGCTGCCTATGATGCCAGACTTCAATGCTGAGCAATGCCACTGCCTATGATGCCTCTAATAGGTTATGATGCCTATGATGCGATTTTGCATTCCCTTGCTTCCTTCTACAACAGTGTGAGTGCTCAGTTTGATGGTCGAAGACTTAGCCCTACCACTGTGTGCTCAGTTTGAGTGCTCAGTGTCCTTCTACTATAGAATACTACTACTACTACTATACAATCTACTACTAAACTCTACTCAATCTTCTACTAAACTCTGCTAACACTGCTACTACTGAACTCTACTACTACTGTCTTGCTGGCTGCCTATGATGCCAAATAAACTTTTGAGCTATACAGCTCTTACTCTACTCCTCTTACTCTACTCTACTCTACTCTCACCTCCTCTAGTCTTCTACTCTATCTTGATGGCCGAAGGACTTAGCCCTTTGGGGCCGAATTTTGAAACTATCTTGATGGCTTTTGTTTGGTATTTGCAATGATGATTCTTTTCACACTTCTAAGCTGAGGCAGTGGCATATGCAATGATGTGAACCCTTTTATGCTGAGGCAGCGGCGATGATGATCGAGTGCCCCCGCTAAACTAGGATGGCTTGTATACCAGATACAAGCAACCAGTTTAAAAGCGATGTGATGACAATGGGGCAAATCTGAGCCAACTACTACTACTTTACTACTCTAGTACTACTCTACTTTACTACTCTAGTACTACTCTATATTACTACTCTATAACTGTGTCTATACAACTGAAATATGTATTCATTGTAGCTTTCCAATGGCGGAGGAACTGATAAGTGAATGGTGTGACCCTACCCCTAGTGCATCATCATCAACTAGCCTCGAGAGCCAAGTGTCCATGACCCCGAGGCCAACAAAGAAACGTCGTACAGAGGAGGAAGATGATCTGACCTACCAACCGAGGGACGATGAAGTTGAAAGTGCGCGGTCTCTAAACCCTAAACAGATGCCGGTGGTGCCTCGAGAATTGAATTTCGAGGAGGAACAAGTCAGGGACAAAGAACCCCCCGCTCCATCTCCAACCACTTCAGGCAAGTCTAGGGGTCAGAGGACAAAGCTGAGAAGGGGGGAACACGGGAGGCACCAAAGGGAAACCCACGGCGAAGTCCATGTGATCCATGAGGTGGGACTAGGGGGAAACCTGTTGTCACCACCCACGGTCCTTGCCAAGTTCAGCAACCAGGTGGCATGTATAGTTAAGGACAAGGTGGAGATCACTTGGGAGGAGTGGAACAATGTCCCGGTCGACTACAAGACACATATCTAGGGTAAGGTCATGAGGAGCTTCCATTATACCAAGGACGCCGATCTGAACAAGTGCAGGGAGTGGGTCATGCACGTGGCAGGAAGAGCCTTTAGAAACTTCAAGTACATGCTGACTAGGTACTACCTAAAGCTAGGCAAGTCACCCTGTGTCAAATACACTATGGTGAAGGAACATCACTAGGAAGAGTTCTACAAACAAAGAACAACAGAAGAAGCAAAGGCAAAGAGCGCCAAGTTCAGCGCACTTACGAAGAAGAACCTGCACCCCCACCACTTGGGCATGACTGGGTTTGCTAGTAAGAGGCCCTAGTGGCGGGAGGAAGAAAGGGCTAGAGCTGCCGCCGGGCTTCCTGATCCGTACGACGGTGTAGACTTAAGGGCTAAGGACTTCATCTATGCCCGCAAGTCAAAGAAGCTCAAGGAGGGCGCGAGCAAGTTCAATGAGCCCAAGTTTGAGGAGGTGGAGAGGGCTCTCATCGAGGCCGCTAAATCCAAAGGATAGCTTCAAGGTTTGCAGGGGCTAGGACTTGCTGACCCTGGCGTTGGGAACCCCTGAGCACCATGGCCGCGTCTGTGGCATGTCGTCGAAGATGAGCTAGAACTCAGTGGAGTCATGGCAATCCGATGCTGCCATATACCGGTCAAGGTAGAGGTACAAGGAGGGCATCTTTTAGAATGGCTATGATCAAGGCGTGGCCAAAATGATCAGCCGGTCCATAAAAGAAGCCTTCATGAGCAATGACCCAGATATGGTGTCGATGAGGTCACAGATGCTTCGCCAGGCTGGCGTGGCCGTGCCTCAAGTTCCACAAGGGCAGACACAAGGGCAGCCACTGCCGATGATCGAGGATTGCCCAAGGCACCCCGTCGACGACATCCAGGAACCCATGCGCGTCCACCTCACGATCCCGTTTGGTAGGGCGAAAAAGTTGACCGTGGGTGAGGGTTACATGCACCCCAAAGAAGATATCAAAGATTTCAACCAAGATCAGATCCCTACCAACTATGCTGCCATGATACTTACATGGTATACGACCGAATACGAAGAATTTGAAATGGAATATCCAACTGCAGAAGGGGTAACGATCCTTGGAGCTACCATGGGTTCCGAAGTCCTATGGAACAAGGACGACATAGAGATCATTCTCTCGACGCCGGCTTCTACGCCGACAGCGACACTAGCATCACAACCATCCGTTGCCAGATCTTGTCCCCCCCCCGATGATCCGGATCACGGCGACAGCGATGACGAAGGCAATGGCGGGGATGACAAGGGAAGGAACTCACCCCGAGGCACAAGCCCTCACCCTCGTTCTCCTCCTCCAACAACAAGTCCACCTCCACCTCCCGACAGTCCGTCTAAGGGCACGAGCAAAGGACCGGGAGGCACGGAGGAACCGGGGGCAAAGACACCGCCTGCTACCATTGCGAGCACAAGCCACTGTCCTCCACCGCCGGCGAAGACTAAAGGCGACCAAGGGTAGCTCACATACTCACTTGAGTTCGAAAGGTATGGTAGCGATGAGCATAATTTGCTAATAACTTTTCTTTGCCATAATATGGTACTAACATTTCTATCCTAGGCCGAGATCACCTTTCCATCTATTTCCTGAATCGGATGACTGCTCCGGCCATTACGAGCATGGGAAGTTCATGATAACCAAGGCCTAGCTCGTCGACGAGGAAAGGTGGGAGACAAGGAGGTTTCATCTCTGGTACATGGAAGCGGCAAAAGCTAGCCTGCATGGTTTTCTAGTCAAGGTTGTGGCGGAGTACTTCCACTTGCCCAGCAACGATGTAGAACTCCCCGTGGTTTTCCACGACATGTACAGACTACTGCGAGAACAAGACCTTGACATCGCCCAAGTTACCTTGTTCTCTATGTAAGTGATGAATTGTGAGTTTCACATATCACCTGCCTTTGAATCGGTCAAGACTACTTATATATGCCACGATGGCTTGTCCTTGCAGGTTGATGGCCTATATATCCAAGGAACTAAAACTTGATGTTATCTATCTATCTCTAATGCATATTGCTCAAAGAATCATCATTGGTTACCACCTAGATGACAATCATCCAACCATGAAAGACTTGACCAAGCGACAGAGAGAGGCGCACAGGAAGAAACTGATGGACAATGAGAAGTTGAACATTTCAAGGTACATACTAGGAGCAATGAAGAAGATCAGGGGAAATGGGTGTATCCTAGCTGCCTACCACTTTGGGTAAGTCGAAGACATGCCTGTAGAGATAAGTAGGTAGCTAGCTAGTATTATTATTTCTCATCGTAACCTGTATTTTATTTCAATGGCGCAGCCAAGGCCTCGAGGGTCACTGGGTTGCATTTATCATCTACCCTCAGGATGGCAGGGCCTGCATATTTGATTCGTTGACAGTGCCAAACTTAAAAGGGTACAAGGCCTTTGAAGATTGCCTCAGAGTGTAAGTGACTAAACTGTCTTCTCATTTGCGTTCTAATGCCCTGCCTAATACTAGTATATTTCGTATAGCGCTTATAAGGAGTATGTGAAGGATCCTGAATGCTATGATCGAAGAACAGAGAATTTTAAGGCTAAGTATAAGAACCGCATCAAAATCAGACGCAACTTTCCGGTAAGTATTTGAAAGGTTTAATTGTGCTTTCCATTCATATGCGTTCTAATGCCTATGTTGTAATGCTTGTGTATCGATCATGCAGTGTGCCAAACAACCGGTAGGATCATAAACCTGTGGCTTCTACGCCTGTGAGTTCCTGAGGGCGTGCAAGCAGTACAGCAGCAGTTGGAGGGTGCTCAAGAATGGATTGAACTGGTGGAGAGACGTGCAGAGCACCCAACACTCCTTCAAGCAGACAAAGGCGGACATATGTAAGTTTGTCTTAGACAAATGCGTGCTTGAAGAGGGCACGTTCTTCAATAAGAACAGCCCGTTAGCGATTTTACCGAAGTACGAGAGGCTGAGGAAACGATCCACGATGATGCGTCCGCAGGATTACTCCTTAGCCTATGTATAACGACTTTAATATGTAAATGTAATGAATTAACGATGACAAGAACGACTAAGTGAATGTATATATATATATATATATATATATATATATATATGTATATTATCTCATGTGTAATGCCTGCATACTTTTTAAGTTTAATCTGTGAAATCTGGATGTGATTTGAATTTGAATTTATATGCCTGCTGTATTTTTTTTAATTTAGGAAATAATTTACCGAGGCGGACAAATAATAAAGCCCGCCATGGCTAATGAACATAACCACGGCGGGCCACAAAAGGTGTCCGCCGTGGTAAAATAATTTACCGCGGCGGGCGGTGTAACGTGTCCACCGTGGTAAAAGTATATTTACCGCGGCGGACACGTTACACCGCCCGCCGCGGTAAATCGGTTAACCGCAGCGGGCAAAGCCGCCCGCCGCGGTTAAGCCACGATTTACCGTGGCCTATAGGCCGTGGCGGACGACTTTGCCCGCCACGAAAAACCGAAAACATGCGCCTCCAGTAAAATTTGTGTAGTAGTGTCGACGCCATCTTGGCGCTTACAAAGGTCACAGACTCACAGCCTCACAGCACTGTTCACTGCTGGTGCCTCGGCCGCTCGCCTCCGGAAAAGCAGAGCGGCGTCTCCCCCGTCCACGTCTTGTCACCGTTCGGAGGCGTCTGTTTCGCCATTAAACTTGCAGCTAGAGTAGCTAGCGGGGTACTAGCAGCAGCTAGCCTCTCGTCGCAAGCCAACAAAGGTTCCTCACTGTTCACTCAGTGGTACTCCTAGTACGTCTTTTGGCGCGGCCTGACCCTGACCACCAGACCACCGAAGCGAGAGATGCGCAGGTGCGGTTGCGGCACGGGGGAGCACCGGAACAGGGACAGCGCTCTCGCTCGCTTGGCGCTGCCGCTGCCCGTGTGGTGTGTGGTCCGGCCGGATGCCATTGCCATCCAGCTGGAAAAATCCACTACTAAGGCCCTTTTTAGTTACCAAAAAATTTTGCATAGTAACTGTCACATCGAATCTTGCGGCACATGCATGGAGTACTAAATGTAGACGAAAAAAAAACTAATTACACAGTTGATCGAGAAATCGCGAGACGAAACTTTTGAACCTAATTAGTCTATAATTAGACACTAATTACCAAATACAAACGAAATGCTACAGTGAGCCAAAATCCAAAAATTTTTGGATCTAAACGCACCCTAAACATCTCCTTCGTTAACCTGAGCTCGTGACGCGGTGGCGGCGGCTGGAGCTGCTCAGGTCGCAATCACATGCCTGATACCTGGCAAACTGGGCAAACATGGCGTGAGCTCGAGCCCGTCCTTTTTCGTGTACCAGAAAAGCCTGAAACTACACTCCAGCAAAGCTAGTGGAGTAGCGCCTCCTGGAGCAGTGGAGTAGTAGTAGTTTTGAGTTTTCACCGTGGCCCCTCCTCCACGCCCTGCCAGTGCTGCTAGTACCCCGCTAGCTACTCTAGCTGCAAGTTTAATGGCGAAACAGACGCCTCCGAAGGGTGACAAGACCTGGACGGGGGAGACGCTGCTCTGCTTTTCCGGAGGCGAGCGGCCGAGCCACCAGCAGTGAACAGTGCTGTGAGGCTGTGACCTTTGTACGGCGCATTGGCTCCAAGATTTGCGACCCAGAGCTATCTGGCAAGTCACACCGCCACGACTCAAGATCTCAGCGTCAGTATGGTGCCGAGACGTGTAAGCTTGGCGTCAGCAACGATGGCGTCGAGCTAAGGGTTCGATTTTCAAATCATACTTCAGGGGTATATTTATGAATTTTTAAAAAAAAATGACTAAAAAATAAAAAAATTGGCCGTCTACATAAGGGCAACAGAGGGCGGAGCCACAACCTGCCGCCACCTACTCTCACCACAAGCAGATCGATCGGCGACTCACTCCTTCGCTCCAGGCATGTAACAACCTTCTTCTCCCTTCTGTTACGTTCTACTGCTTTAGAGGTTTGGATCCAGCCAGTAGCTTGTTGGTGGAACTATATATATATATATATATATATATGGTCTTATTATCCAATCCGACCCTTGCTAGCTTGCAAGTGCTGTAGATTCTTAGTGTTTGTCGACAGCAGCATGCGTCTTCAACGAGTGTGATGTGTGCCTGGATCTTTTGATGGTGATAGGACCTTACATAGAGCCATCTAAATTCGCATGTTTATAGGAACTTGTACTCTTATAGCCCAACAATCTACTAGCTAGTGTAGATTGTGCAGTGGGAACGTAGCGTAGTCCTTAGCCCCCTTCCATTCTGAGGTGGATATGAGACACCCGCAACAGAGTGAACGCCACAGAGGGCTGCTAGGGATGGGGAACTGGCGGCATGTCCTTGAGGTAGGTGAGGCCATGAGGAGAGGGCAGGGGCGAGCTCCTGATGATGGGCAAACGAAGGTGAGGGGCCATGAGCCAGTGAGGGCTGCACAAGGTGACTACGTGCAGATCTTATTTGGCTTGTTGCATTAGCTGCTTGCTGATCTTTTGTTCATCTGAAAAGTGCTTCCATGCTGTTCGGTGCTCACTGTAAGCCTGTGAACTCTCTAATCTTGGAAGTAGGAATTGGTTTATTTCGGAAGGGCATATTGTTATTTGTTAATGTCTTGATTTGGTTATTATCTGGCAGTTGTGTTGATGATCTAATAGATGGGATTTTTTTTTCTCTAGCTGTCCATGAAAAAATTTATCCCATTAGTATATATTTTCGTATTAAAGTCTACTCCACCCAGTGGATTTTAGACTGGACCCACCACTCCTCTGTTTTAGTCACTTTTCCTTTTTTTCACATGAAACTTGTGTAAAAAAGATTTTTTGAAAACTTACTTTGACAAGTTTCCAAAAAACTTAGTAAGAAGTGTTCTTCAACTGAACTTGAGGTAAGTTTGTGAGGATTTCAACTAAATTTGATCTTTTAGGTTTCAATTTGGATAAACTTTATCAAAGTTTTTGCAATTTAGCTATACTAGCAAATTTGGCCGTGCGTTGCAACGGGAGAAAAACCTACCAGATGTCAATGAAAAACAATGACAAAAATAATACATATCTATTTATGATTTATCATTTTTTTATAAATTTTAAGTCTATAATTTATTTTATAATGACCTACATCTATAGTATAAGTTAATGTTGACAATAATATAATAATGTTCTATTAAACCTGTGTCAATTTAAAATACCACCTTTACAACTTTTTTGTCCGGTTGCAAACCACAAAAGTAAAAGTATTTAAACTTAAATATAGAACAACTTTAATTTTAACTTTTAAGAGGAATTTTTCGATGCTTGCAAAAAAAAGAAGAGTCTCATTTGGATCCCTATCCTCTCCCGTGACACCCACTCGACACGCTGGCTGCGCGGCGACCCCTTGTACTCGCCATGGGCAGGCTCTGGTATGGGTTCTCCACAGCGCGTGCGATCACCGGTGGCCTTGCGCCGCAGGTACCTCCCTCTCCTAGTTCTTTAGGCGCAGCGACCCCATAGCAGGCGCACTCTGCCGTGCGCACAGATTTCCCTGCCAGCGAGGCCCCCTGCTGTCGGATTCTGCGCTCCATGTGCGGCGTTCTATTTTGTCTGACGAAGAGGCTTGCAGCAAGTCCCCTTGGCTTGAAGTTCAGGCACTGTTGGAAACGAGAAATACATGCATCCAGCAAGTCCCCTTGCCAAATACATGCGTCCAGCATGGGTCTAGTTTAGTTGCAAAAAATTTTGTAAAATTTTTCAAGATTTTTCGTCACATCGAATCTTTGGACGCATGCATGAAGCATTAAATATAAATAAAAAATAAAACTAATTACACAGTTTAGACAAAATTCACGAGACGAATCTTTTAAGCCTAATTAGACTATGATTGGACACTAATTGATAAAAAACAACGAAAAGTGCTATAGTATATTTTGCAAAAAATTTCACCCTCTAAACAGCCCCATGGCCAATGGCCGAGGCGGAGCAAGATGCAACAGGGCCGCGACAAGGCATGCCCGAGGCGGAGTACTTGACAGGTTGCAGCGTACCGTTCGTTTTTTTGAATTTGCGGGTATCAATGCAATATGGTGGACCTGTCATGTTATAGGAAGTAAAAAGCCCAGTTAAAAGAGACGCTTTACTATATAGAAAGGAAAAAAAAGATTTTGTCTAATTTATGTTCTATTTCAATTAGGATTCCTATTCCTATTCAGACTCGGAAAGATCTATTTATTCTAATTACGTAGGGTCATGTAAGTCAAGATGGAATAAACTCTCGATTATCAGTAGCTAGGGAGTGGATGAAAAAACTGGATAGATAGAAAAAGATGGTTGAAAATTTTGCCACTTTATTATTCGGTATAGATTTATTACTACATGGACCAAATGGAAACACTCGATGATACAAATATGTGCAGATTTGACGCTAGGTTCAATATCTTATCCTACTCAGCTCTGAACCCTAAATCTCAAAGCCGTTTGAGGTGTCGCCTTAAGAGTAGGTTCAGTAGTAGGACCTGTTAGCTGGCCTGCACTCACAGAGGTGTGGTTCGATGACGAACTGTGTAAAGCATATGATTGCTCCTACCTAATTTTTTTTGCTCGCTCATAGGCACGTGGTTAGTACAAAAGGCTAGGGATAGTGTTGTCCCTGTGGCCACAAGGTCTCGTGTTGCCGGGGTCAAAAGAACGGGATAGATTATGGAAAGCTTAAGGCCTGTTTCGAATACGGGATTTTTTTTTTCAATTCACGTGTTTTTTCTGTGAAATTGAACTGATTCCTATGAAATTCCTGTGGGATTTCTGTAAAATTCCGGTGTTCCAAACAGGCCCTAAGATAAGGCAGGAACGAAAATGTTCTAGTGTTCCTAGAGATTTTTTTTAATTTTAACCCTTTTTTGAATGTAATTTTAAATCTAACACTGTCGGATTTTTTTAAACTAACACTTTTGGCCGTGCCTATTGCCCTGGCGCGGCCAAATGCCTGTGCCGCGCCATGCATGGTGGCGCGGCAGAGGGCTGACGTGGCGAGGGCCGGACTTGGGGACCGATGACGTGGCTGGTCCTACTGCGCCACCAACCTTGGCGCGGCAGTGCCGCGCCTGATCCGTGGCGCGGCTGGACCAAATATACTGCCCGAGCAGCCACACCACATGGCCGCTGTGCCCGCCGCCCGCCCGTGGTACCTGGATGGTTGAATCGAAACGCGTCGCGAAGGTTCTTTTGTTGAGTTTTTTTCACGACCAAATAGAGAATTTGATAAGCCAATGATTAGTTTTTCGCCTTTCATAATACGGTTATGCACTATTTTAACTAATCGATTATGAAAAATTGGTCCCGGCGTCCAGATACGCAGGGACTGCCGGTTCCCGAACTAGTTGGTACTTAATCTCGCCGGCAGTGCTGCCGCGACTCAAAGAAACAAATAAGAAGCAAGTTGACAAGCTGCCACATAACATATTCATTGTTTTGACATAAGTTTAAGATAACATAACCAAATAACCCCGAAGTTTCGGATATTCGTTTGACCTAACAAACTAAGACCCAGGAGTGTAAGGATCCCTCGGACGTCTCTGTCTCTTCGGATTTGTTGGCAACACATTGTGAGTGTAGCCAACGTCGGTATGGTCGCATCGACGGTGCGTACGGCTCGTACCTTGTAGGTATATGATACGCACGATTACTTATAATTTTTTATGATCGTTAGTTCATGGATCCTACGTATTGAAACAAACTATCTTTGTTAGTACCTGTGACGCTCCTTGGGTGCCAAGCGGGGCACCACGTAGCTGAGACATGCCGATCTCGTTCTGCGTCCATTCGTCCCACTGGTCGTGTTGTCCGTGGAAGCCCGGGGGTTCATCGTCGTCGTCATCGTCCTCGTCCTCGTCCTCGGTTGCAGGGTCCTTTCCAGCGCTATGATGTGGTGGTGTACGCACCGCGGAAGTGGTACATGTCATCGGCTGAGAAGAGCCGGCTGGTGTCCTCAAAGAGACTGAAGACGGGCCACCCGACCGCGCCGAGAGTGGCGGTTCCTCATAAGGAGTGTCCATGCAGCTCAGCTTCTGAGCTAGCTTCCTGCAGCTCTTCTTCATCTTCTGCATAAATAGACGTTAAAGTTAGTTCATTACCCAAACGCATATACACTAAAGAAACATTTTTAAAATGGACAAGTTTATGTTTACCTCCACAAAAGCCGCGAGAACGTCTGGCCCCTGCCCTCTAGACTCGTGAAGCCGAAACGCTGCTTCGTTAGACAGCCTTGACAATTGTGTCGCCTGGGTACAGAAACGCAGTTGGACAGTTTTAGTACACATACTTAATACCGAAAGGATAACAAATTGTACCATTCAAGTATCTTACCATGTATCTTTGAAGCGAGGCTCTCTGTAGCTGTGTGTCCTCCCTGGTGGTAACGTCATACACATCTTCGATGACATCTTCCTCCGAGTCCTCGTCAATCGCCACGTCAGTGTATGGGGGCTTGATATGTGTCCTCGTAGACCTGTGAAGCCACCGCAGGTACTTGTTGAAGGTGTGCTAGTCGTGTGGAGGACCCACAAGGACCACATATGGTACCCTAGTCTGCCACATGTACGAGCTGTGTGTCACACGCCAATTCTCGGTCTTGTACCTCTTCCTACGGTCAAACCTGTAATAAAACGATGTTAGTTGTACCAAACACACATCTGAATTATAGCATTGTTATTAATCGATAACGCACTCGTGCAATTCTTGGTTGGTGGAGTAAAGCAGTGGTGGGTAGGCTGTCATTCTTCCAAACTGTCTACAGACCCGGATGGGCAAGTGAATCTCGACCACATGGAAGAAAATAAGAGGGACGTCGCAGCGATACTCGTGTGACTCGTCCCTAGTGATAGGACTCAGATAGCCCTAGAGCTCTGGAGAATCCCAAGGACACCAAAACACCTAAAATTTCGTAATTGTATTAGGTTGTGATATAGTGTACATCGAAGAAGACATTGGTACGATAGTATAGAGAGCGTAACCTGGTGCTGTGTCAGGACGTCGAGACCATCCGTGTACTCCCTATACTTGCGCCACGCATTCTCTCTAACTAACTTTGCTTCCGTCCAGAGATACAGAGCTGGAGGGAGTATATCATGGCCGTTCCATCGCTGCATTGAACACAATAATTAATTAGCAACAAATAATCTTATCATATCTAACTGCCTACAATAATATAATGAATCGAAGTACTTACTGGTAAACCATTATTAAGGGGCCTCCCAACGGGCAATCGTTCCCAACACCAAACCTGAAGTAGGTAGGAGCAACCCCCAAGGTTCGCATATCCTGAGGTGCGACGGTAGGCAATGCATAGCTGTCGATACGTCCATGCCAGGACTGCGCTGCCCTAGCTGTACCCCGCTATGTTCTCCCACGGCTGGCGAAGTATGTCAAGGAAGATCTAGCTAATGGTGTTGCCTGAGGCATCTAGGAAGAGGAAAGCACCAAGAAAGTGCCACAGCCACACTCGAGCAAACCTGTCGATCTGAGCCTCCACAACTTATGGGTCCAAGTAATCAAAGCGCTCTGTGATCCAGGACGACGAAACACCAGAACTTTCCCTGTAATTGATCAAAGAAAATGAGACCCGATGCCAGCTATAAAGCAATGCAAGTATTAAATAGGCTTTAATTACTCACTTATTTTTCTTAGAAGCATCGTCGTCCTGTAGAAGAAAGCCAGTAAACTGTGCCACCAGCTCCCATCCAGTGATCGTTGTCAACTATCTCTGTCACTGGAAGTCCTCCCAACCGAAGGCCTAAAATAGCCTTCACGTCCTGCAATGTCAAGGTCATCTCGCCACAGGGTAGGTGGAATGTATGGGTCTCAGGCCTCCACCTGTTATAAGAATAGAATGACTATTAGTTGCCTCAAATTTGTTACAAGAAAGTTTACGTACAAAGAATGCACTCGCACCTGTCTACAGCTGCAGTAAGTAGTGCTGGGTCAAGGGGCGGAAGATCGTGGTTGACAACATAGATAAGCTCGAGAAAGCCGACACACCATATGTATGGCGTATAACGCTCATCCCACTGATGCACCCTGGTGTGCGTGTGGGGCCTCAAAGGAGACAAAGACACCTCTGCATCGTTGTCACTCAAGATGTGTGCTCGGTGCTGGTCGTCGTACTCCACCTCTAGAACGGGGTACAATGGTGAAAGGTCCTAATGGCTAGAGGGGGGGTGAATAGCCTAATAAAAAATTCTACAACAACACTTAAAAAATGGTTAGACAATTATGAGGTGAAGCAAGTGTTGTGCTAGCCTACTCAAAATGCAAGCCACCTACCACAATTCAAGTTTAGATAGTATCTATTCACACAATAGCTATGACACTACCCTATGTTAGTGTGCTCTCAAAAGCTAACTAAGGAGCCACACCAATTAAGCAAGCAAGCTCTCACAACTAGCTACACTAAAGAGCTTGTCAACTAGTTTGCGGTAAAGTAAAGAGAGTGATCAAGAAAGTTATACCGCCGTGTAGATGAAGGAACCAATCAATCATAAGAGTGAATAACAATGAAGACCAATCACCTCAGAATCAATGATGAACACAATGATTTTTACCGAGGTTCACTTGCTTGCCGGCAAGCTACTCCTCGTTGTGGCGATTCACTCACTTGAAGGTTCACGCGCTAATTGGCTTCACATGTCAAACCCTCAATAGGCTGCCGCACAACCAACACAAGATGAGGATCACACAAGCCATGAGCAATCCACTAGAGTACCTTTTGGCTCTCCATCAAGGAAAGGTCAAGAACCCCTCACAATCACCACGATCGGAGCCGGAGACAATCACCACCCTCCGCTCAACAATCCTCGTTGCTCCAAGCCATCTAGGTGGCGGCAACCACCAAGAGTAACAAGCGAAATCCACAGCAAAACACAAACACCAAGTGCCTCTAGATACAATCACTCAAGCAATGTACTTGGATTCACTCCCAATCTCACTATGATGATGAATCAATGATGGAGATGAGTGGGAGGGACTTTGGCTAAGCTCACAAGGTTGCTATGTCAATGAAAATAGCCAAAGGTATGAGCTTCAACCGGCCATGGGGCTTAAATAGAAGCCCCCACGAAATAGAGCCGTTGTACCCATTCACTGGGTACAGATCGGGGTGACTAGATGCTCCGGTCCTACTGACCGGATGCTGCTCCTCAGCGTTCGGTCGTCCGATGGCGGCCATGTGTCTCCTGCGTTCAACGGTGATCGTTTGATCTCAACGGTTGAGATGTTGACCGGACGCTCCGACAGAGCTAATCGGACGCTGGACCCTCAGCGTCCGGTCGTTTACAGTAAGGGTCAAAAACGTGTTTTTGCCGACCGGACGCGTCCGGTCAAGCTTGACCGGACCCTGCCAGCGTTCGGTCACACTATGACATATTACTGTGCTAATCGACAACACGACCGGACGCAGCCCTTCAGCGTCCGGTCGTAGAGCGACCCAGCGTCTGGCCAGTTGACCGACGCCAGCATCATTGCGACCAACTCTATTTCACTTCTAACTTCTTCACCCTTACTTAAATGTGCCAACCACCAAGTGTATCACCTTGTGCACATGTGTTAGCATATTTTCACAAAACATTTTCAAGGGTGTTAGCACTCCACTAGATCCTAAATGCATATGCAATGAGTTAGAGCATCTAGTGGCACTTTGATAACCGTATTCCGATATGAGTTTCACCCCTCTTAATAGTACGGCTATCAAACCTAAATGTGATCACACTCTCTAAGTGTCTTGATTACTAAAACAAAATAGCTCCTATGGTTTATACCTTTGCCTTTAGCTTTTTGTTTTTCTCTTTCTTCTTTCCAAGTCCAAGCACTTGATCATCACCATGGCATTATCTTCATCATGCTATGATCTTTATTTGCTTCGTAACTTGGAGTGTGCTACCTATCTCATGATCACTTGATAAACTAGGTTAGCACTTAGGGTTTCGTCAATTTACCAAAACCAAACTGGAGCTTTCAAACGGGTGCTGCGTGGGAGAGGTCATCCTGTTACAAATTGATAAACAAAGCATTAGAGTATTCAAATTAACAAAATTCAAGTTAACATTAATAAGTACATAATCCTAAATCCCTAAACCCAAAATCCCTAAACAAATTCCTCCGTCTCAAAATAAATACACTAGATAATAAATACTAACTAGCCTAAATCCCTAAACCCAAAATCCTAACTATACTAGATAATAAATACATAATCAATCCATATAAAACTTTGGTTCCAAAATTACAAGTAATCCCTCCGTCTCAAAATAAATACACATCATGCTTCTCGAGTAGTCAAATATGTTTAAGTTTGATCAAAACTAAAAAAACGGTATCAATATTTGTATCTCCTAATAAGTTTATTACGAAAGTATACTCCATGCTTAATGTAATAGTACCTATTATGTATCATAAATATTATTACGCTATTAGGAGATAACAATAGTCGTTCTCCGTCACATAACAATAGTCGTTCGTTGTGCATTTATTTAGGACGGAAGTGGTACTTCCTCCGTCACATAACAATAGTCGTTCTAAGATATCTCAAAGACACTAATACTCAATGAAAATAGCCTCGATGGCCCTAGATGCTCCTACAAATGCTAGCACTAGCAGACCATCATCAACTCTTTTGCTTCTACGCCGGCTGCTCGAGGATTGCGAGGACACGTGGGGTACCTTAGGAATAAAAAAATCCTAACTATACTGGATAATAATAAAAAAAATATGAAATCGAGATGGAGGTACCTTAGAGCGGGCGGCCTTGACGCGCCGGCTAGGGCGCTGCGCGGCGTGGGCGAGAGGCCGAGGCCGGGCCGGGCGGGCGCGGGCGGGGCGAGGCTGGTCGGCCGCGAGCATGTGCGGCCACTGGCAAGGCCCTGGCGGCGGCGCCGGCAGGCGGGCGGGCGGGCGGGCTCGCACGCGGTATATATTTGGTCCAGCCGCGCCACGGATGGCGCGGCACTGCCGCGCCAAAGTCGGTGGCGCGGCAGGACCAGCCACGTCATCGGTCCCCCAATCCGGCCCTCGCCACGTCAGCCCTCTGCCGCGTCACCATGCATGGCGCGGCACAGGCATTTGGCCGCGCCAGGGCAATAGGCGCGGCCAAAAGTGTTAGTTTTTTAAAAAAATTCGACAGTGTTAGATTTAAAATTACATGAAAAAGGGTTAAAATTAAAAAAAAATCTTCCTGGAATGGGAACATCATTCTTGGGACGAAGAAATTAACACCATTCCACATTCCTAGTGACATTGGTGAAAACATTAATAGAACCCTACCATGCCATGATGATGGACATCTCATGAAGGATCGGTTAATACCTCAAACCAAACACCTTGTTAAGGTTCCATACTTAATCTTCACACCTGATTAATCATATACTCACGTGCTGAATCCGTTTTGCTGCTGACATAAGCTAGAGCCTCCACCCAGCCCCATCGTCTTGCTACTCTAGCATGAGTTATGTTAAGTTGGTAACTGTTGTTCTTCTTTGGCTATGTATAGTTGCAGCAGCCTCGCTGGAGCAGGTGGTGACAAAAGAACTACTCTAGGGAACCAGGTGGTGACAAAGAACTACTCTAGGGAACGCAGGACAATAGCAACTATATAACAAATAACGGAATACATAACCATGGAGCCACCACAAGTCACATATGAACTATTAGAATCCATAACTGGTGGTTTCTCGGAGGAGAACCAAATTGGCTCGGGCTCATATGGTGCGGTTTATCTGGTAAGATCATTACTAGTGTCGCTAAAAGTTCTGTGAAATATTTAGTACAGTTATGTGGAAATTGCTCCTTACCTTAAATAGGGAACAATGCCTAATGGGGATAAGGTTGCTGTGAAGAAATTTCATGATTCAAGTCCAGCACGTGATGATTTTAATTTCAAAACCGAGTTTGACAACCTTACAAGGGTTCATCATCCACATATTGTCAAGATTGTTGGCTATTGCTATGAGGAAAAAAAGTTAAATGAATGGCACCAGGGACGTTTAGTTGAAGTTTTCAAGATATACAGAGTTCTCTGCTTGGAGTATTTGCCCAAGGGGAGCCTTAATGATTATCTATCAGGTACTAAGACCTGATCCAAAGCGACAATGCTAGTATGCAATTGAAGAGAAGTAGTTTTGCATATTTTCATTTGATTGATAATCTATTTGTTTACATCTAACAGATGGTTTCTATAATCTTGACTGGCATACATGTTACAAAATCATTAAGGGGATTTTTGAGGCAATAAAATACATTCATCTGGAACTGGGAGAAGCATTTTACCATTTGGACATAAAACCTGGCAACATATTGCTAGATGAGGAGGTGGGGGCAAAACTTGCAGATTTCGGTTTGTCCAAGGTCTTCCATCAAAGATTAACCAGAACCACAGACAGCTCCTACGGAACATGGTAAGTCCAGTGTTTGGTAGGAATGCTTCCTTTAGTACTCCCTCGGTGTCTAAATATTTGTCGCCCTTGACTTTTTGTCACGAGTTTGACCGCTCGTCTTATTTAAAATTTTTGTGCAAATATACAAAAATATAAGCTATGCTTAAAATATTTTAGATGATGAAATTATCCATACATAATATAAATGAAACTTATATTTTTTTTTTAATAAGATGAGCGGTCAAACTCGTGACCAAAAATCAATGGTGACAAATATTTGGATACGGAGGGACTAACAAACAAAAAAGAGCTTAAAATAAATTGTTGTATTTGATGCCGTCCAGGGGATACCGTCCACCAGAGTTTGTGGACAGAAACCACGTCTCAGAAAAGTTCGACATATTCAGCATGGGTGTTGTAGTACTGGAGTTGGTGACAGGGCCTAAATGCTATCGGGAAATTGATGACACGCCTCACCCAGAATTTATTGATCAAGTAAGAAATGCTTTATGTCAAGGGCAATTAATATCTTCTAACAAAAAAAAAAAACTAGGCTATGATATACGTTTGCACAATATCAGTCCACCTCTAAATTCCAATTTCGCAGGCTCAAAAGAAATGGAGAGCAATGTTATGTCAAAAATACAAAGATTCCTTACTAGAAGCATATTGCAAACAAGTGGAGAAATGCGTTCAGATAGGATTGAAATGTGCAGAGAAAAATAGAAAGATGAGACCTGAAATAAGGGAAATCATTGACCAGCTGAATGAGACAGAAAGCTGTATTTCGATGTCAGATACAGTCCAGCGGGACAAGGTAATTGTACATATTCACTTACGCCTTTTTCATAATGATGTCGGAATGTCATTTGGCAGTTATGATCCTCGATCTTCTCAATAGCAAGATTTTTATAAGGTTCAATTAATGAAAATTTTCAAAAATATTTAACAACGGCATATCTTGGTGCTTGTGGAGAGCCCCGACATCGTGCCCTCCTTTCCGCCGACCCAAAGCGTGCGCAACGCCGTTCCTTCGTGAACCCTAGCGCCGCCGCCGCCATTAGCCGAGCTCCAAGCCCCAACGCCGATCCGCGCCGTGCTCGCCCGCCGTCGAGAAGGAGCCCGGGACGCCGTCCGTGGAGCTGCATCGACACCGTTGGACCATTCCACGCCGTCCACCGTTCGCCTTCGCGAGCTCGGGCCACCGCCGGACCCCGTCGTCGCCGCCTTGCCATCGCTTGCTCTCGTCGCCGTTCGTCCGCGTGAGGTGAGGCCCAAGGTGGGTCCGCCGCATCGTGCGCCCCTGTTTCCACCGCTCGTCGGCGAGCTCCGCAGCCGGGAGCCCCAACCGGCCAAGCCCGGCCATGGCGCCACCGTGCGCCGGACACCGGCCAAGCCGTTGGCGGGTTTAAGCCCCGCATGAACCCCGGCAGTTGATGCTTAGATCAAGGGCCTGGATCCATCTAGCTTTTTTTGATTTATTTTATTAATTAATTGATTTTATAAATTATTTTAAAAAAAATATGACGTCATGCTTGTGCAGTAAATCAATTTAGAATTGTTTTAATAGTTTTATTAACTGGATAATGTTAATTTGCATATAGAACCCTCGGTTTTACAAAAATTAACTTGATTTATTTCTGTGTCTATGATAACTTACGAAATAGCCCCTGTTATCTTTATTTCACTGCAATTAAGTCCCTGTAAACTTAAAAGAGGCATAACTTGTTCATTTTAAATCCAAATTTGACGAATTTTATATCAAAATGACCGACTCGATGTGTACTATCTGTTTATGCATGTTTCACTGTGCTTTGCTGATGTTTGGTGTACTGATGTTAGTATATATCTTGCTTGCATGTAATGTTGCTCGTGTGATGATTGATGCGTGTAGACGACTCGCAGTACGTGAACCTCCAGGATCAAGAGTTCAACACCTTTGAGCAGCAGCAATATCAAGAGGAAGGCAAGTGTTCCTTGAAGTATTTTGTACCTATTCTTTCTATCATTTATGCATGCTTAATTAATTTGCAACCTATTGTTAGCTTTTACCTAGTATTTTCCATATCGTCCTTGTCGTCGTAGATACCATGCTAGCACGTTCTTGGGATGGTTTGGGACTGGGATGGTTTGGGACTGGTATATCATACAAATGTGACTATTCTCATGTGGGTTAATGGTTTAACATGTTAATTTTTAGCAACATGGAATATAGGGCCTTGAGCAAGTGGATTGTTGGTTCGGTTCAGAGTGCTACCAGTGAGGTGTTCATGGTGGTGTGTTATTTCCCTGATCTTGCTCCAGTGTCCCTAGTAAGGGCGCGTTTAGTTCCGAAAATTTTTGGCTTTTGGCTACTGTAGCACTTTCGTTTGTATTTGGTAAAAATTGTCCAATTATGGACTATTTAGGCTTAAAAGATTCGTCTCGCCAATTACAGACAAACTGTGCAATTAGTTATTCTTTTTACCTACATTTAATGCTTCATGCATGTGTCGCAAGATTTGATGTGACGGGAAATCTTAAAATTTTTTGTTTTTGGGTGTGAACTAATCAGGGCCTAAGGACCGGTTCGTGGAGCGACCACCAAGGACAACAGTGCAACCATGGGACCAGAACATGGGTATGGCTTAGCTGAATAATTGGTAGGCTCTCAACACTGCTAGATGAGATGGTTAGTCGGCCTAGAGTGAAGTGCCAGGGCGGTGTATGGGAGAGGTGGGTAGCCTTAGCGATCATCATCGGCCGATGGGTAGTACCTTAGGGTCTAGTGTGTGTTGATAGACTTCTTGTAAAGGCTTCGTAGCGAAACTGTGCCGCACACCTTGGTTTGTGTGAAGTGGTTGGTCGCCACGGGCATTAACGGGAACGTGACCCATGGGTAAAGATGTACAACCTCTGCAAAGTGTAAAACTGATATATTAGCTGTGCTCACGGTTATGAGCGGCATGGACCCTCACATGATTAGAATTGGATGGTTAGGATGGTTGTCACAGTGGTTAACTGTGCTTTGGGCGTTGTGGGTGATTAGCCCACTGGTAATGTTCTTTGCTACAGGTGGTTAGCCTGAGCTTTGTTGTCTTTGCTGCAGGTGGTTAGCCTGAGCACTTGTTGTAGGATGTGTCTCATTTATTTAATTCAACTACTTAAAATATGATTAGAATAGGTGCAATTCTGTTGTTTACCTTTATGTCAGCCTTTCTTGTTATTGCCTTACATTGCATTTATTACCAACATTTGCAGAGTATTTCTAACTCCATGTCGTGTACAAAATTAAATGCTGCTCAGAGGGAGGTGTTGCTGATTTCCCTGAAGACTTTGGAGATTGCTAGGCACACTGTTCACCGGTCGATCTGCCTGTGTGTTTATGGACTTCCGCTGCTATGTTGCTACTTTAGTACAGTTATGATACTCTGTTTAATTATGTCACAGTGATGTTATTTATCACTTTTGTGGACCAAAGGTCGTAATGTAAAGACTTTATTCGTGATGCGTGTTTCTGCTATTTACTCATGATGTCGAGCTATATGTATGAAAATTGATCCTGGCATACATATGCTATGCATTCGGTTTAGCCTTGAAACTGGATGTGACAGGTACTACCCCACTTATTGGGATCATAACTTAGGGTTGTCCAAGAGATACACGATACACGCTCTGAGTGCTCTTTCATAGTTGCGTTGTCCTGCTAATGCTTGGGCCTACTACATAGGTGCTAACTAAACCTTTACTTGACCATCCTTGGGGCTAGTCCTTTGCAAGATGCCTAACTTTCTCGCGTTCAGGACAATCCTTTATGAAGTGTCCCTCCTTCTGGCAGTTGTAGCAGACTTACTCCTGTGTGATGTTTGTGACCACTTCTTTGTTGATGACCTTCGGTGTGCCAGGGGTGCGGAGATAAGATTTTTGAGTCTGTCGTTAATGACATGGCTTCACGCGTCATATTGGGTTGAGACTCCATCTTTCGAGGTGGATCTTGGTTTGTGTTCTTATGTTTCTTTGGAGGTTCTGAAAAATCTTTCATGCGATGTCCCTTGTTTCTACAATTGAAGCATATCCTGTCTGGAAGAGGCACATGCTGGAAGCCAAATTTTCTTGGTTCACTACTACAAAAAGCATTTATAGGGGCGGCTGGTAACACTTTGTAGGGGCGGTTTGCCCAGCCGCCCCTAGTTTCCAGCCGCCCCTCCAAATCGATTTATAGGAGCGGCTTGTATTACCAGCTGCCCCTACAAACAGGTATTTGTAGGTGCGGTTCAATCTAGAACCGCCCCTACAGTATGTTTTCCCGCAAAAAAAAAAAAAAATCAAATTTACAATTCAAAATCGCGTTGCCGAACGTCCCACGACCAACGTTCCGAACCGCGTTCGCGTTGCCGAACGCCCCGCGACCAACATTCCGAACCGCGTTCGCGTTGCCGAACGCCCCGCGACCGCGACTACAAGCACAAGAGTATTCTATAAACTACAATTACAAGTCCAATTCACAAGAATATATACGATCCATCATTAAATATATAAATTCCATACACATTGTTATCAACGTCCTAGAGCTAGTCTTTCAGTCTCACGAAGATGTTAGTACTGAGGATTTGTACCTAACTCAGACTCTCGGTCATGGTAGGCGCCTCTGACGTGTACAATCTGGTCCAATATGAAGTTGCGAAGGTCGTCGACGAGCTCTAAGAGTTGGTCATCCTTGTATGGGTCTCTTTTCATTCCTTTCTCTTCTCTCCACTACAAGAGAACAAGTTTCGGTTTAGTATTTCATACCATTTACGAAGTTTTTATACTACGGGTGAAGAGGTTCAAACTTACCCTTAAGGAGTGTCTCCTGTAGGCACCGGTGTTACTCATTATAGAACATATATAGTATCCACAATGTACACTCCTAGACTTCTGCTTGGGGCACTGTGTGTTTTGCATATGAAAATGTTAAGTAATGCTTTTGACAACCATATAATAGAGTACTGAAGAAGTAAGTTACACTTACCGCACATAGTGTTTTTATAGCCAGCTTTTCCTTCCTTGCTGGATCATGCCTTCCATGATGATTAGTGACATAGAACCTAAATGCCCTATTCGAATTATTTTAGCAAATACAACTTGTTAGTATCCAAAAGTGAACGTTACAAGTATGTATACAAACATATAAGCTAACGAGGATTGTCGATATGTATACGTCTTGAGAATCGATATGAAGTCTTTGTATGTCACTGTGTCCTTATCTAATGAATCAAAGACCCATGCCATGCTCCTTCCGACATCGACGGCTATACAAATCCAGTGGTTGCTGCATGGATTTAATCATAGAACTAGATAAGCTAAAATAATTTAAAGAACAATTTGCTGAGGTACTTGTGACTTGTCTTTAAGAAGCGTCGGTTTCTTAGGTAAACTATCTTCTTGGATGCATCCAGGTACACCCATGTAGTACCATCCAAGCAAACCAAGCATCCCGTCTTCCCTTTGATCTGTCCAGACAAAGCAAACAGCGCGGGGTAATCATTGGTAGTAACAAATATTATTGCTCTACATATGAACTCCTCCTTTCGGAACGCATCGTACATCTGCTCCCCATGCCTCCATAGCCTCTCCATTTCTTACATCAAAGGCTCGAGGAACACGTCTATATCAATGCCTGGTTGTTTAGGGCCAGAAATAAGAATAGTGATGAGAAGGTACTTTCTCTTCTGACACAACCATGTTGGGATGTTGTACATGGTCAAGATCACTGGCCATGTGCTGTGGTCGCTCATCCTCTCATTGAAGGGATTCATTCCATCGGTGCTCAAGCCAAACCGTACATTCCTTGGGTCATCGCTGAATTCTTTGTGCTTCTCATCAAACCTTTGCCACTGACTACAATCAGCCGGGTGTGCAATCTTATCATCATCCACCTTGCGCTCATCATCCCACCATGTTATGAGTGCGGCTTCTTTAGGGTTTAGGAAGATACGTCTCAAGCGGTCGATCACTGGCAGGTACCACGTTACCAAGGCAGGAATTCTTCTCTGCTTTGCATCGTTGCCTAATGGAGTGTCCTCTGGGGGCTGAGATTCTTGTACCGCCTTTTTTGTACCCTTCTTATTTCTCTTTTTCCCCGTGGAGGCTTCGTCCCCACCGTAAAGGTCATTGTTCTTGTACCGGCTGGCCCCACACCGGGGACATTTATCCAGTGACTTGAATGTTGTGCCATGAAAAAGTATACAGTGGTTGGGGCATGCATGGATTTTTTCAACCCCCATTGTCAATGGACTTATGATCTTCTTCGCTTGGTATGTGTTGGTGGGAACTGAGTTTGATTGTGGCAGCACCCATGATAGAAGATGCAATAGATCATTGAAACTACAGTCTGACCAGCCGTACTTAGCCTTCAGGATGAGCAGCTCAAGCACAAAACATAGCAATGCCCAATGTGTCGGACAACCCTTTTCAACACCATACACAGTCTCCTTCGATGCTTTTGTCACCCTTTTCAAATTTTCTAGACCTTTCCGGCTATTTAGTAAAATCTCTGGTCTATGGGCTCGAATCATGTCCTTCAAATCATCTTCATCCCCGACATGTGCTCCACCATCATTATTGGCACCACCTTCGTCGTTACCATCCCAACCACCAGTATCACCACCTTGTTCATTGCCAAACTCGAAATCCATTCGTGCATCAAGCTCTGCCGAATATTGGGACAGAGATTCTATGGTTTCATCGTCGTATTCCTCCTCATCCTCGTCGTTAACAATAACCGTTTCACCAAGATGAATCCACACTGTGTAGTCCTCAACAAATCCTCGCATAATCAAATATGATCTGATGATAGTCACATCTGTCCATGCCATACGGTTCTTGCAATCTTTACATGGGCAAATAATTATATCCTTATTATCTTTCAATGTCGTTGCATGCTTCTTTGCGGCTTCAATAAATTTATCAACCTCTTCACGGAAACCTGCCTTGAACCTTAACGAACCATACATCCAAGAGTTCCTGTACTCCATCTTTTACAACAACAACAAAACAAACATTAAAGGACTACTTATTCAGATATATATAAAAATGAAACAAATTAATAATTACTTGAGAATAATTGTATATACTTCAGATATATATGAATATAAATCTAATATAATTACATGAAGCATACAAACACACCATGGTAAAGGAAAATTAATTAATGACCCATTTATCCATAAATAATTAAAATACATATTTATTGATTACAATAAACAATTTCAAAGACAACAATTAGCAACAATTATACTTTACCCAATATCTTTCATACAAATCCTAGTCCAATTTCATCAAACATAAATTTACAAAAATGGAATTAATAAAAAAACCAA
The DNA here is from genome assembly GCF_019320115.1 of Miscanthus floridulus. NCBI lineage: Eukaryota > Viridiplantae > Streptophyta > Magnoliopsida > Poales > Poaceae > Miscanthus > Miscanthus floridulus. The sequence continues at coordinate 28,013,301 of NC_089595.1, forward strand.
ACCCTAGATCTAGATCCACATGCACATGAAACATCCATAAAACTAACTAATTGTTCACTAAAATCAAGAAACATGGACCAAATAAGGGTATGATCTTATTCCCGTCCCTAATTTACCCTAGTACATTTAAAACTTGGGTCTAATTTATTTCATAAGTAGCTCAAGCACCATAAAGAGAGAGAAAAACAAAACTCTAATTACTCACTAACCAACCATTAAAACTTAAAAAAAGTATGGAATATCATTTTCTTACCTTCTACAACCTTTCCACCAAAGGATTTTAGACCAAAACCTTCCCCTCTTTGTAGAGCAATTTTTGGGAGGTGCCCAAGGCCTCCCCACCTTTCTTTCATGGGTTGGAGTGAGTGACCCGAGGAGGAAGAAGGTGCTGCATCTGTTTTATATGGGGGCATTTGTAGGGGCGGCTGGTGATTGAGCCGCCCCTACAAATCAGAGCTATAAATACGGGGCCATTTGTAGGGGCGGCTCAATCACCAGCCGCCCCTACAAATAGCATTTCCAGGGGCAGCTGGTGATTGAGCCGCCCCAACAAATCAGACTCCATTTGTAGGAGTGGCTCATAACACTAGCCACCCCTGCTGTTCCATTTGTAGGGGCGGCTGGTGTCTGGGCACCCGAGCACGCCACTGTAGGGGCGGCTCCATCACCAGCCGCCCCTACAAAAAAATCTAACCGTTGCTAAAAATTGTTTTTACGTAGTGGTTGGCCTCTGTGGTCACAGGTTATGGATGTGGCTCCATCCTTTATCTTCTACTAGAACATCGTCTTGTTATGTAAATCAGGCTTATTTTCCTAAAATCCATCATGGCTAATCGAGTGAGCCATTCTCTTATTGTCGTTATGATGATCCTGGTTGTCTTTCTCCAAAAGTAGGACTTTGCTAATGTCACTAAGCTCATCGGCTATTTCTTGTATTTTATGATCTATTATTGTGAGTAGACTAAGATCGAATGTCTCTTGTGGTGTATGTCTTCCATCCATATTGCCTTCGTCTTCTTTTATGCCATGATCTTCTTGATTCATAGCTTCATCTCCCTTTAGATCCTTCTGATCTTCTTGGTTGTGTTCTTCCGTCCTGTTCTCATGGCTTTTCATTTGGCTTTTGTCGCTTTGTACTAATTGCTCAGGTAGACTGGCAGTGTTTTCTTCCTCCATTGTTATTTCTTGAGTTGTTTTCTGAGAATGTTGCTCTTGTATGTTGGGATTCCTTGTGGCACCTTCGACTGATTGGACCTTCATTCTTTAAGGAAGATGTGAGATAGAAAGCACAAGGTGAGTTGAGAGCTAAGATGGAACAAACTATTGACTAGAGAGCAATCAAAGCAAGATCGAAAGATCATGCACACACACAAACAGAAGATCCAAGAAACACGTGAACGAACATCACAACAAAGTCAAGGAAACAATATATCAAGCACAAATAGTTTTAGTGGTCATGCCATACCATGGGAAATCACACTATATCCATATCCTAAATACTATGAAATAGTTTTTTTTGAGTTCTACCTTTCATCAGCATATGCGAGGGTAATGTCTACATTTGATGTTTCCTTGTGTTGTTCCCACTCTTGACCAACTCAACGTTTCCAAGTGTTGTTCTCCATCCTGTCCAAGATTTTTCTATAAATTTTGTCAATATGTACTCGGCAAATGTACTCAGCAAGCCCTAACACCATGACAAGGGGTAGACCATGCATAGGGGAATATTCAAGGACTGGCTTGGGGTTTCATTTGCAGAAAGGCCTCATTTTCATGCAAGTTTTTTTTTTGTAAAAGCGCGGTTGGAAAACATTTTCTAAAACCAGGTAGTTTTCAAGTTTTAAGTTGTTGTCCCTGGGGGAGAATGCATCAACCCCGCAAGTTCCCAAGTTTTACTTGCTGGCAGAAAACCAGCTCACGGCTCACAGTTGGCATTTTTGAAAACCAGGCATCAACCCTACACACACACAAAGGATAGCTCAAGCTAAAACTAATCATTAGGACCTGACCATAGCACGTCCTTGACCGTAGACCATGGCTATCCGGATAGTTTTGACTCTGCAGAGTGTGTATACTTTACCCACATGATATGCAATGCGTCCAACCATGCGCGACTGGCGGTGTGAGCATAACAAGGTCTATTCCCAACCAAAATAGTCTATATCCACCTACGAAACATAATTAACCAGGGGCTTGTGACTATCATGGCTCATGTAGATTCTAGCCAGACAACGGGACTATACTTAACTTGCCCGTGCCACACTTTGCTCTCACTGCCACCACTAGTGTCACGGGGTCAGAACCGCGGCAAGCATTGTTGTTCAAGTTGGTGTTAGAGTGCGTATCTTTGGTGGCTCGGGTGGACTCAAGAACACAAGAATCATAGAGAGGACACAACTATTTATCTTGGTTTGGGCTGATCGATGCCCTACGTCTAGCAGCTGATGATCCTTATACTCAAAAGCACCCAAAATTAGGGGGTTACAACAGTGTGTAGAGAGAGATTTGGTAGAGATTAGCTCAGTGCTAATCCTAGGTTGCCTCACCACAGGTGGAGCCTTCCCCTCGTTGGAGAGGAGGAAGGTGACGGGATGCGGTAGAGGAGCTCTCAGTGCCCTTCTCTGGGTTCCCCTGATCTCGGTGCTGAGCAGGAGCAGATGGAGTGGAATGGAATGGAATGATCTATCTTGGGGACTCTTGGATCTTCTTCTCCTCTAGGTTCGACCTTATCCCTTATATAACGAGATAGGTCGGGTACATGGTGGTTTGTGGAGATGAGTCTATAGTCTACATGCATCGGAGTCTAGGAGGGTCTTGCAGCAACGCTCTATGGACCATGGCGGTGTCGTGGTGACAAAGAAGCCTTGGGTGTCGCCTGGCTAATCCGTTCTGACACTATGCATGTCAAGCTGTGTCGGCTTGGACCGACCTCTCCCAGGTGGATCTTCTGGAGTCTTCTTGGTGATGAAGGAGGTTGGCTCCAAGGGCTGATGCGTGGGCCTAGGAGCTGCCCAGCCCCTGGAGGCCAAAGGAGGCTTGTCTTCTTGTGTCACACCCCGTGCATGACCCTATTGCAGGAGTGGCCAGCAAAGCCACGCCCAGAGCATGACATCTGGGAGCCCTCGAGCCCTAATGGCTTGGGGCTTGTCTTCTTGTGCCCGGGCCTTGATTGGTGTCGTAGGCTGGGCAGGAGCCAAGGCTCAAGCTCTGTCGTGTCGTTGATCGGAAGCCTGAGGCTTGGGCAAGCCCCTGAGCTCTGAGAGGGCACTAGCCTGAGCCCTGGCTCAGTCAGGTTTCTTTGTCAGAGGGTATGCGTGAGCATACCCAATGGGTATAGCCCCTGAGCCCCCGGATGATCCTAGAGGGGTCAGTCAGGGGTCTCTTCGGTCGGGAGCCTTTAATCCCAAGGCTTAACATAATTGTATGTTAGGATCTCATCTAGAGCCTCCAAGCCCTTCGTGGCCTCACTTGGCCTGGTTCATGATGGTGACGAAGGGCTGAATTCAATCTTTTGGTGAGCAAATTAGCCATGATGGGGAACACTTCCACTGATGAGAATGCGATGCCCTGTGTGAGGCACTTTCCCTAGTGTGATGGGGGGCTCCAGCTGTCGAGGCCAGGCAGTTGTGCGCTGACCCTTCTTCTGGCCCTATGTCACGTTGGTCTGTGGTCCGAGTGAGGGTTTGATGAACTCATCTAGGAGTTACCAACCTTAGGTCTAGGGGTACCATCCTCTTGGTTCGAGCCTACCATGGGTCGGGTGATCGAGAGCATCTGGGCTCTAGCTTAGGGCAACCTGATCAACTAGCGTGCCATGCCCTTCTAGGGGCTTCGGTAGCAGGCTCCAATCCTCTCGGGCTAGCCTTCTAGGGCCAACCTTCCATGGCCATAGGTCAGGATGCAGGGGAGCACGTTGAGCTTAGGTGGGGGACCCTCATTGGGTCCACCGCTCAGCGGCTCCCGACCTAACTCTAGGGAGTTGGTTGATTTTTGGGGGCGCACCACCGAGCACCCGTTGATCGGGGGGTCGAGTCACTTCGTCTAGGGAGCCAGCGTAGCCCCCGAGGCCATCGTGGGGCCTCCTTATCAGCGGGCGTGATGGCGTCTAGGCACATCCCATCCGCTGACGCTCTATGCAGGCGGTTTGATGGTGTCTGCGCCATCATGCCTAATAGAGGAGTTATGGCAGCACTCCTGCACTGTCCCATTTTGTCTAGGAGATGGGGCATCGGGCCACGTGGAGCAGATCAGGTGGAGGAGCCACGACACTTGGTGCGCGCGGATCCGGGCCGTTCTGACTCTGCCTTTACTGTGCAGCCACCATCACGCAACTGTTCTAAGGTGTGATATGGGGATTGAGGGAGCGCCTGGTCAATCCCTAGTGCTGATGGCTGATCATAGGGCCCAGAGCCATTAATAGCGCATCGACTAGGACTATAAAGAGGGGCCTTGGGGACACGTCACCTTCTCCCCCTCCTCTGGCTCCTTCTCTTCTTCCTCTTAGATCCAACTCCTGACAGCCATGGTGATGATGAAGTGTGACGCTTCCCTCCGAGTGAGCCTAGATCCCTTCGTTGGTGATCGCTCCCATGAGGGTGGAAGGACCCTAGTGAAGGGACGTCGATGGCGTGGGTTGGAGGGGGATGCAGAACCATGGTGCTGGGCGGGAGTCTGATGCCTCTGGTGTGGCCAGCGGCCCAGATAGCCGTGGATCCCCTCGAGCGCTGCCAGCGCCGACGCTTTCCCTAAACCCTAAACCCTAGGGGTTTAAGCTAATAAATTTCATGAGTTTTCATAAATCTATGTTTTCAGCAGGATTTAATTAGAAAACCCCCAAGGAGGACTTATTCGTCAAAGGAAATCACGGAATTCCGCTGTGTAAATAGCGTGGGAAGACTCTAGAAGACTCCAGGAGACTCTCCATCGATGATGACCATGAGAGGCTGACATGGGTGGGGCTGGCCGTCCCCACCTGTAGGCCGGCTAGTCTATGGGTCCCACCAGTTAGCTCTCCTTCGTACGTCGGTTTTCCACCGCTTCCTAGATTGCATTTATGCCGTTCTTTCAAGTTGGTTTGATCCGAGGATCTAGAATTGATGTTCTGGCCTATATATACCAGCCCCTGCCCCCCTCATCAAGATCAGAGCCAGCTATCAAGAGAAGATTAGACCTCTTTAGGATCTAGTCTTGTAAATAGTAGTGAGATAGAGAGTGAGAGAAGAGTTTGGAGGAGGTGCCGGCCTATCGGTGCTCTCTCTATGGCTTGTACCTTGGCAGATCCAAGTTCTATCTGAGCTTGCCTCTAAGATTTCTCTGGTAACCAACTTCTGATCCAAGTAAGCATCTTGTTTATATTGTTCATCAGGTTTGCGACTCTTTTGAGTGCTTTATTCTCTTCCTAGGGGGAGTAAAGTATTAATCATAAGTGTAAGCATGGTGTTTAGACTTAGGTTAATCATAAATGCATCCTGCATTCCGGATCGATGGCAGCTCGCGAGGGTGACTCTTATAGCCTCGTTGAATCCTCTGCAGTCCACCTCCCATTTGTAAGGGCACGTAGGACACGGTTATGAAGGAAAGCATCATCTACCAGTTTTTCCCTAGTAATGTCCCTAGTTAAATAGTAGAAGACAGTTTACCCAAGTCAGAATTAGAGAACCTTAGTTTTCCTCTCTATGCTACTATTTATCCAAACCTTGTTGTTACCCTTAGTTAAGTTAGACCATAGTTAGTCTCACACGTTTCCCTGTGGATATGATACTTGGAATACTTCTGGGTAAAAGCTACAATGATATCTGTGTGCTTGCGGATTTATCTGTGTGCGTTAAAATATATCAGCAAGCTTCCTGGAGCCATTGCCGGAGAAACGGTTGCTGAATTAATTACAAGCCTAGCTTAACCTTTTATCTTTCTTCTATTTTAATTTTTCTTTTAGCATGGATTCCACTCCTATCTATCAATATGCTAAACCCACAAGCGCAAGCCTAAAGCCACCAGAATCCTCAGACCCTATCATAACACTTAGTTATGAGCTGTGCCTGTATTTTATAAAACTGATTCGGGATAAATCCTTCTTGGAAGAAGGCAATAAAAACCCATACTCGCACCTACAAGAGTTTGAACAGATCTGTGCATGCTTGAGTATCGCTGGCATGTCTGATAAGACCTTAAGATGGAAGTTGTTTCCGTTCTCTTTGACGGGAAGAGCTAAACATTGGTACAGTCAAACCATAGGAAGTATGCAAGGAGATTGAGAAACGTTATGCTCTAAATTTTGTTTATGTTTCTTTTCCATCTCTAAAGTGGTTAGCCTTTGAAAAGAGGTTCTAAATTTTAGACAAATAGAAGAAGAATCTCTTGGTACATCGTGGGATCATTTTAACGAACTCATCATCACTGGCCCGGACCTTGCCATTCAAGACCCTGTACTTCTTTAATATTTTTACATGGGTCTTAGCAAAGATTCCAGAGAATCCCTTGATGCAACCTATAGAGGAGCTTTCCTTCATTTATCTGCTAGTGAAGCAAGGTCTATGCTTGATAGAATTAGTGGAAGGACTCCCTGCACTAGCATTCCTAATAAACTCCCCAAGGAAGAGAAAGAATCATCTCTCGAACAAGAATTGGAAGTTTTGATAGCCAATCACAACCACTCCAATGCCAAGGTTTAGCTATCAATCCCAAACCATCAATACCCCAAAATCCTCCAAGAGAAGGAATTCTACCTTTGGGAGTCCTTGTTGAAATTAAGGATGATCTTTTTGATGCTGATTTTGGGAAAAGCTTAAATTCTCACCTTCATAAGAGACCTTCAAGTGATTATTATTCAAATCCTCTCAAGAAGAGACCTCTTAGAAAACATCCTTATTCCCATATAGGACATTGGGAAGAATTCAAGGATGGCATGTCTAGTGAACCCATAGAAAGAGAGCCAAGTCATTTGGAAGCCATTGCTATCTTCTCCCCTTCTATACCCACATTAGATGTTTTATATGAATCCTTCTCTCAACCCATCCTTGACCCCGATGATCCCTTTTATACTCTTTCTCCTAAGTCTCATGGTGACCCTAGAATCCACTAAGACAACCAAGGCATAGGAGTCATGAAGACCACAAGGATGACCAAGAAGAGCAATGACAATGGCTGGAATGTATTAAGAACACATATGACATTGCTAAAGAATGGATGGACAAGATGAAGCCTTATGGGTAGAATCCAAACTTGGTCTAGATTCAAACAGTGAGCTTAAATCAATCTCTTTTACAAACATGACTCATCCAAGTTTGGAGGAGTCCTTAGACGAGATCAACCCGAGAGCCACCAATCCATGGGAAATCTTGGACAATAAAACGTTCAATGAATGTCATAGGCATGGAATGATGGAGACAATGTTTCTGCCTATAGACATTCATAAAGAAACACCCTTAGAGCTTAAAAAGGAAGATGACATCAATGAGCATGGAAGTTATTTCATGAAAACCTCATCAAATCTATGCTCACATGAGAAATCTCCTGAATTAATTAGTCTCTCCAACATTGCAACACACGATATCTTCAACCCCCTCGTGCTTCCTGTTCATAAAGATTTTGAAAGGGTAGTTGTAGATGCATATGTTTATCATAAATATTGCAAATCTTGTTGGCATGAATCTTGAGACAGGTACACGAAGATTGGTGTTGGAGGGTGTTGACATTTCTTAGCATCACTCTTAACTAAGTTGTCATCCCTAGCATGATGCCAGAAATGCGTTATTGATAATTATGAGAACACTTGTAAACTATATATAAGGTATCCGCAAGCGCATAAATAATTTACCATTGTAGCATTTCATCCGGGAGTATACCGAGTATCGTTATTTATATTTTATCCACATGAAAGAGCTATGGGGTTGTGTTGGCATTGAGATATTAACAAATATGTATACTTATGATAAAACCACTCTCATGCTATGGCAGGGGTAAGTCAAGTGATAAATAAATAATAAGTGTAAGGTAATAATGGTATTCCAGAGATAGAAATAGATACTCATAAAATATAGTAAGGCTAAGCAGGAGATTCGTTAAGAGCAAAAGATTCCTAAGTCATTACTTATCTACTAAGTCTTTTGTACACCCAAGTATATACACTCTCATCTATAGTATAATTAACTTTAGATTTATGCATAAGGAACATTACTAAGGAAGATTAAGAACAGAGCCTCGCAATCATGTTCTACGTGCTCTACAAATGGGGAGTGGACTGCAAAGGACTAACGAGAGTGTCACATCCACGATCTACCACATGACCCAGAGTGCAGAATGCATCCGCAGGCAAACAGTATCTAAGCACCATGCTTACATAATGTCGACCACTTAACTCTCTCGAGAACTGAGCTAAGAGCTTTGTGAACATATGCATATATTCATCATCAATCATAACTATATCAAGCATATTACTAGAGCAAAATAGGAACATAATAAATAGCAACATAATATTGAAGTAGCACAGCGCTCTAGTATGAGTACCTAGCAACCTGATTTCCAGCCGTTCCTTTTGAAAGGGGGCACATTTTTTACATCCAAGAAACGTTTCCACCAGCTGAAACCACAGGACACTTTCTTTCAGTTAATAAACTGCAGACATGCTACATTATGAATTAAGTATTCGTGGCTCATGGATGCCTTCGCATCCACAAAGCCAAAGGCCAAAGCATCATTTCTATCCCTGCAAATTGCATAGGAGCGACAACTTTATCATCTATAGTAAGACTGACTCCAACAGAGTAGGTATAGCGTGACCCAAACCCAAAATGGGTTGTTCACAGTGTTTTATCCGCACAAAACAAGCTCCAACAGACTAGGCAAACGAGTGACCCATTTTGGGTGGGAGCCGACGCGGGACGCAAATAAGCGTCCTCTCTCCGTCCTTCTGCGTCTCCATGCAGGCGCCAGGTCCACCACCACGAGGGAAGGGGATGACCGGAGCCTGGCCCGGCGAGAGCAGCGCCTCGAGGTCGCAGCACCGAAGCCGGCTCAACGTGGATCGGAGCTGAGGAAGGGGGTCACAGGTGCCGCTCCTACGGACCGCAGGGCCACGCCGCCAGTGCCGCTCCGCCGGCGAGGGGAGGAGAGGGCGGCCGGATCTCGTGTTGAGGAAGGTGGTTGCAGGTGCCGCTCGCGGTGGGGACGGAGGCGGCTCGCGCGCGGCGGCTCTCACCCGCGGCGCCGCTTGCGAGGCGGTAGACGAAGGGGTCGCGCCGTGAAGGGACCCGCGCCGGGGGCGCTGCCGGAGCTCGTCCGCGCGAAGGGGCACCGCGCCTCGCCGGATCTCGCGCTGGAGCTCGCAGCTCGGTGGCCGGCTGTGGGGAAGATGAAGACGGAGGAGCAGGCAGCACCGGGTGGAAGAGGAGGAGGTCATCGTCGCGGAGGTGCGCACCGGCACGGCGAGGCGGGTCCGCGGCGGCGCGCGGCCAGTACGGTGAGGCGGGTCCGTGGCAGCGTGCGGCCGGCGGGGAGCGGCCCGACGCGGTGAGGCGGGCGGTGCTTGGCTGGCCGACGTTCCGGGCTTCTCGTTTGCGTCGGCTGTTGGAAAAGGGAAATTTTGGGTCCGTGACCCTTTCGCTGTGCGCTACCGAAACCATCGAATGCCTCTCGTTTTTAGGTCCGGGCCGTTGGAAACAGTCTAAGCAACACAGCCCATGATTGCAAACAATTTGTTTCATACAAGGAATTTGATGGTCATGTGTTTCTTCCTATATGTCATGTTTTTATACTATTTCCTTAGCTCCCAGATTTACTTCACCCCCACAAAAATCTGCCCAAATTGCAATTCAATAACCCTGCACCAAAAACACGATCCCCAAATTGTAAGGAAGTTGCTTTATCAGCCCCAATTTGATATAAACATGTCCATCCTTGACCGGCTACAGCCGCACAGTCAGGAAATAATTTCTTCCCCAAACAGAAAGATGGTCTACAGGTTCATCCTTGTCACAAAAATCACATTTTATATCCGAATGGCAGCTGTGCTGAGTAATTGATATCAAGCAATGGCGGAGCCACCCTAGCGGCGGGGTGGGGCGGCCGCCCCAGCTACTGGCGAGCTCGTCCAAGACCCCCGGACCCCTTCTTCCTTAACACCGGTGGCGAGCACGAGCAGGATGCAGCGACCTGCGCCGCTCGAGCATGGAAGAAGAAAGCAGAGGTGAGAGGATAAACGAGCACACAGAATGGGCCTTTTATTTACTTTGTTCAGCCCAACAGATGTGAGACCGTGAGAGGCCCTTGAAAGCCCACCATCTCACACAAGCACACTTCTTCCCTAACCGGTGGATTCGTTCCCAAATTCCAAATCCCCCAATCGTGACCTGCAGCCAAGCTCGCGAGGAGCTGGTCGCTGCCCGCCAGGCCCTACCCGCCGGCCACTGCGGCTCCACCTCCGCGCCGACTGCCGAGTGCGGACCGTCGCGCGGTCGCCAGATCGCCTCCTGCCTCCCGCCGCTCCACGTTGGCCGTCGGCGTCGCCAGCTCGCCCCCCGACCGCCCTCTGCGGCCGCCGACCGCCTCCCACCGGCCGGCCAAGACTCTAGGAGGCAGGAGCTGCTCAACTGCTACTGCTTTGGCAGCTCTGTTGCGAGCCTGCGATGGAGGGAGGAGAGGAGCAGCTTCACTAGGAAGCGCTGCTTTTGGGTAAGCGTGATTGATGATTGTGTGGTACTCTCCCTAAGCATTGTTCTGTTTGGTGCTTTTGATTAGGATGTAGCTTGTGTATAGAGTTCGCCCCAGCTAAAAAAAAATTCTGGCTCCGTCATTGATATCAAGTGAGTGTTGGTTAAAAAGAACCCGCTTAATATGGGGATAAGAGGAGAAACACCACAGGGGTGGAAGGGGACAGTGGAGGAAAATTCTGAAACAGATGAGGAAACAGAAAGAGGAAGCTAAATAAACTAGGACAATACTGTCAATACTATCTATGTACTTAGTATGCTGTAGGTCCAGCCGAATCTGAGTTCACTGCAATTCTAGGAAATTTCTTTTTTCCTTTGACATTTGATCCCAAACTTTCTATCCATAACAAAACCATAATACCTTAATCCTTCGATATATTTAGTACTTCCAGACTTTAATATTTGAATAGAACCTTCTTTTTGCCACTTATTTATTAGTTAACATGCTTTTGTTAGATTTACACATGCATCTGGTCCTTACCAGCCGTGAATAATTTCTAAGAGCCTAGACTTGCTCCAGACTTTAAGCTACATCCCTGTAAGGATCATGAACAATAAACACAGTTCAGGGAATTCGGATTTCATAAAGGGCAGTCCCCTGTTAAACTTTCTTCTCAATTTCAAACCTTTTAACTATTTCCTAGCATGAATTCCAAATTCCTGTGAATTTATCTAAAAGACCATAGTGTTAGAATGTAAACCGGCAGGTGGGCCAGCCGGTCCCAGGCTCCCCACCTAGCCTCTATGTATGCACTGTCTATCCTTGATCAATACAGTGAGTATTCTCCAAACTTCAAGTTAATATGGTATCATTGTCACGGTTCGCTCCTGCGACAGATCGTTTCCGCAAACCCTAAAACTGCGCCACCGCTGGTCTTTTCGATCGCCGGCCAGCCCTTCTGCCGCCGTGGAGCCGTCACTGCTCGCCGGCCTTCCTTCCACGGGACGTCGCGGAGCCCGCGCATGCCGCCCGATCCCCTCCCGTCACTGATCCTCGCGCCGCCAGCAATGGAGACCGAAGCCGACCGCCTGGCCCGTAAGGCTCGCGAGCAGCGCGAGCATGATGCGGCGGAGGCCGCACGTCAACGCACCGCGGAGGACGCACGCGTCATGCGCGAGGCCGCGGAAAAGGCCGCCCTCGACGCCTACGAGGCCCAGCATGCTGCTGTTCACGCCGCAGCCATCGCCGTCGTCAACATCAAGGTTCTCATACCTCTGGTGTTGTACTCCTTCTCGAGGAGATTGATATCGACGACATCGCCGCCGGGAACGGCGCTCCACCACCACCGGCGCCATCCGCTCTTGTCGCTGCCCCACGCACTCCTTCTGGTGGCAGCGGGCAAGGCCACAGCAGCGGGCACGGCGGCCACAGCCGCGGCTCCTCCCAGTCCCAGCGCTCGGGCGGGCGCCATCGTGGCCGTGGAGGCAAACAGCAGCAGCAATCTCACCATGCTGGAGGGTCTGGCAACCAGACCAGAGGTGCTGGTCACTACGCCGGAGGTGCTGGTCACTACGCCAGCATGCCTCGCCCGCCAGCGCCCTTCATCAACCCATGGGCTGGCACGGTCCAATTTTGGCCGCATCCACCCGTCGCTCGCCGTGCTCCAGGAGCGCCCCCTCGTCTTCCGCCTGGTGCGTTCACTGCACAGCAGTACCCGGTGTTCTACTCGCCGTATGGCGCTGCTGCATATGGCACTGGTGCACCTGGTGCTGGTGCACCCCCTCCGGGATATGGCACCCCGCCTCCAGGTTTCGGCGGCTACGACAGTACCTCGCAGCAGCAGCAGCAGCTCTCGCCCTGGGACCCGATGCAGGGCGGCTCTTGAGACGCATCGTCTCTCGTCAGCAACTTCAACACCATGTCGCTGAACCCACCATCTTCGGCCGAGTGGTATGCTGATTCCGGCGCCAGCACTCATATGGTCAACAACGCTGGTATATTATCCTCCTTTCACCCTCCTTCGTCATCAAGTCCTTCATCTATCATTGTCGGCAATGGAGCTTTGCTTCCCGTTACCTCTGTTGGGTCACATTCTTTTTCCACCGATCGACGTCCTCTTATTCTTTCTAATGTTCTAGTTTCACCTAGCATTATTAAGAATTTAATCTTTGTTCGTCGTTTCACCACTGACAATAATTGTTCCATCGAATTTGACCCCTTTGGCCTTTCTGTGAAGGACCTACAGACACGGAGCGTGATCGCCAGGTGCAATAGCATGGGTGATCTCTACCCGTTCATTCCACCGACACCAGCCAACCTAGTCGCCCTCACTGCCGCCCTGTCCTCATCCACTTTCTAGCATCGCTGCCTTGGTCACATCGGTCATGAGGCTTTGTCCAAGCTCATCAGCTCCAACGCTATTTCCTGTAATAAGCACCACAATGATCATGTTTGTCATGCTTGTCAATTAGGCCGCCATGTGCGTCTTCCTTTTTCCATGTCAAACTCCCGCGCGCTTCATCCGTTTGATTTAATACATTGTGATCTTTGGACTTCCCCATTTGTTAGTGTGTCTGGCTATAAATATTATCTTGTCATTCTTGATGATTGCACCCACTACACTTGGACGTTTCCTTTACGTCTCAAGTCCGATACTTTTGGTGTTTTATCTCATTTTTTCTCATATGTGCGCACGCAGTTTACCACTCCTATCAAGGCGGTTCAGTGCAACAACGGCCATGAGTTTGATAACTCCTCGGCCCGCACATTCTTCCTCACTCACGGTGTGGTCCTCCGCATGTCGTGCCCATACACCTCTCAACAGAACGGGCGTGCCGAGCGTACCCTTCGCACCCTAAACAACATCGTGCACTCCCTTCTGTTTCAGGCTAGTCTTCCCCCGGTTTATTGGGCTGACTCCCTCCATACTGCCACCTACCTCCTCAATCGTCACCCAACCAAAACCCTTGACTGCCGCACTCCATTCCTTGCTCTTCATGGCACACAACCATCCTACACTCACCTTCGGGTTTTTGGCTGTGCCTGCTATCCTAACCTCTCCTCCACAGCTCCACATAAATTGTCACCTTGCTCATCTTTGTGTGTCTTCCTTGGATATTCCTCCGATCACAAAGGGTACCGGTGTCTTGACCTTCACTCCAATCGGATTATTGTCTCTCGACATGTCGTGTTTGATGAGACTTTATTTCCTTTCTCCGAAGTGTCCACCACCCCTCAGGATCCCAACACACTGGATTTTTTGAGCACTGATGATAATGTTTCCACTTTGCCCATTGGGCCGAGAGTTGTGACTGCAGGTACTCGACTTCCCAGCAACGTGGTTGCTGCCCCTAGTGCTCCCGGCGTGGCAGCCACTCCTGGCTCCAGTAGCCCAGCTGCTGGCCGCTCGCCGCCAGCTGCGGGTCCTACCAGCGCTGCTGCTGGCCACTTGACGCCGCCCGCTGCGACTAGCAGCTCGCCTACAGGCCACAACAGCCCGGCTGCTGGTCCCTCAGCACCCACTGCCACTGGGCCGCCACCTGATGCCGCTGCCCTTGCGGTCATCGTGCCTCAGGTTGTTGCCAGTGGCGTCGGGCGGTCCACTGGTCGCACCACCTCGACAGCGCCAGAGGCTATTGTTCTCGTCGTCAATGCGCACAGCATGCGCACACGTGGCAAGTCTGGCTTTCGGCAGCTAGTTGATCGCCTCAACCTCAACACGGCGGCTCTCTGTCCGGTGCCTACGTCCGTTCGCACCGCCCTATCCAACCCCGCCTGGCGCCTCACCATGCAAGCTGAGTTCGATGAGCTGCAGGTGAATGACACCTGGACCTTGGTGCCTCGTCCACCTGGTGTTAATCTTGTCACAGGGAAATGGATCTTCTGTCACAAATTCCGGTCTGATGGCTCGCTTGACCTCTATAAAGCTCAGTGGGTTCTTTGCGGTTTCACACAGCGTCCGAGAATTGATTATGATGAGACTTTCAGCCCTGTCGTCAAGCCGGCTACTATTCGGGTGGTTCTCACATTGGCCCTATCTCGGTCCTGGCCTATTCGTCAGCTTGATGTGAAGAATGCCTTCCTACATGGCACCCTGACGGAGACAGTTTATTGTGCTCAGCCCACTGGGTTTGTTGACTCTTCTAGACCCGACTATGTGTGTCGCCTGAACAAGTCTCTCTACGGCCTGAAGCAAGCTCCTCGCGCATGGCACAATCGCTTTGCCTCCCACATCACTTCTCTGGGGTTCATGGAGGCTAAGTCTGACACATCACTGTTCATCTATTGCCAAGGTGCTGCTGTGGCGTTCCTACTCCTATATGTTGATGATATTGTTCTCACAGCATCGTCTACAAGTTTCCTTCAGCGCATTATTGCAGCACTTCGTCGGGAATTCTCTATGACGGACATGGGACCTCTTCATCATTTTTTGGGTGTCCCTGTTGATCGCAGAGCTGATAGCCTGTTCCTCTCTCAACGACAGTACATGCTGGATATTCTGGAGCGTGCTGTTATGCATGACTGCAAGCCTTGCAGCACACCTATGGATACTCACTCCAAGCTTCCTGCCGATGGGGCCATGGTCGCCGATCCCACTCACTATCACAGTATTGCTGGAGCTCTTCAGTATCTCATCTTCACCCGCCCGGATATTGCATACGCAGTTCAACAGGTCTGTTTATATATGCATGATCCCCGGGAGCCTCATCTTGGCACTATGAAGCGCATTCTGCGGTATCTTCAGGGCACTCTAGATCTTGGACTTCATCTCCACCAGACCTCACCGTCTACACAGATGCAGATTGGGCGGGCTGTCCTGACACTCGCAAATCCACCTCGGGTTATGCAGTGTTTCTCGGGGACAATCTCATCTCCTGGTCGTCCAAGCATCAGCCTACAGTGTCTCGGTCTAGCGCAGAGGCCGAATATCGGACCGTCGCCAATGGAGTAGCTGAAGCCTGCTGGTTGTGCCAACTTCTGCAAGAGCTTCGCTGTCCTCTTCGTCGAGCAACATTGGTCTATTGTGATAATGTCAGTGCTGTCTACCTCTCCACCAACCCGGTTTAGCATCAGCGAACTAAGCATGTCGAGATCGACCTGCACTTCGTCAGAGAACGAGTCGCCCTTGGTGAAGTCCGCGTTCTGCACGTTCCCACCTCGTCCCAGTACGCCGACATCTTCACCAAAGGTCTGCCGACATCTGTTTTCATGGAGTTTAGATCCAGTCTAAATGTTCGCGGTGCTCCTAGTTCAGACTGCAGGGGAGTGTTAGAATGTAAACCGGCAGGTGGGCCAGCCGGTCCCAGGCTCCCCACCTAGCCTATATATATGCACTGTCTATCCTTGATCAATACAGTGGGCATTCTCCAAACTACAAGTTAATACATAGCCTCTTTTTAAAATTCAGTCTCCTTTAATGAGGTAAGATGCTGTTATCTTGCACCTAATGTTTTGTGGTGCAGGAGTCAGTGTTGTTCCTGATCATTGTCATCAAACTGGCTTAAACAGGAGCTCTCTCCCTCCAGCAAACAAAGTCATCGTTCTCCAAACAGTTAATTTGGAATTGGACTTCTCCAAACTCCATCGATATTATGATTGCCCGCCCATACCACTAGCTCTAGTCCTAGAGCATCAAAAGTACCCATATTACCTGAAGGCACATATTTCTCAGCAGCAATGCCGTTACCATCTCAGCCAAGCCTCTTAAAATTGCCAGTCCCTTTTCCCCCTTGTCCTCATAAGATTTCCTTCGTTATCTGTGCCTTCTGGATGATAATTAGTTAATTATACTCAGTTTCAACTTTCAACAGTGCCTCTTAAATCTAACTATGAGCCTCTACCTCCACTGAAATTTGTATATGAGGCTATTATCAGCATGCAAACAGACTGGAAGATTTCACGATATGTCATTAAATATTTAAATATAGTCATAACTCAGGATTTATTTAACTCAACGTCTCAATGACATGTGGGGCCTGTTTGTCCGTGTTACATCTCAGATCAAGTTTCCTGAAACACCCTGTACCGTGCTCCATACTAATCTAGAGACACTTTACCTGATTTCAATGTTATAACAGTACTGTGCTCCATACTCATTACCTTTTTATACTACGGAGCAATTATCACATAAAAAGGAGCATATTATTACAAACAAATCCTAAGAATTGATCACATGGTAGGGGAACTTGTCAATGTCATAGTTTGCCATTTGGCTAAAAACTGATCGTGTATCAAGCATAGACACTTCGAGATATAGCTCACAAATTACTGAACTCCCAACATAATCTGGCTAAAAAAAGGAATTTTCTATGAATGTTCCTTTGGAAAGTTCTCGGTTACCTCTGGTTTTACCTTTAGCCATAGATGTTTATAGTGTTTATTTATTCATGGATAATTTCAACTTGATTACACATTGTAGAGAATTAGGGAAACACCTCTCACCCAATTAGGGAGGGTGACTTTCATATATATAGTCAAGATACAACTTGGGGTACAAGTAACATGATATACATGTGTTAGACTATACATATCTCTAATACACATGCTGATGCATACCTCTGCAGTGTAACGAGGGCCATGTGGTGTGTTCGTCATGCCGTGACAAGCTTGCACCGGCTGGCAAGTGCCATGTATGCGGCATTGCCACAAGCAGCTACGTACCACAGGTGCCATGCCTTGGAGCGCCTGGTGGAGTCCATCCGTGTCCCATGCCCGAATGCGGCCCATGGCTGCAACACCAAGCCAGCCTACTACGACCACTATGGCCACTGCAAGACGTGTCCATATGCACCGTACCGCTGCCCGAGCAAGGAATGTAGCTTTCTTGGCTCAACAGATGCGCTCCTGGACCACTTCGCCAGTGCACATGGCTGGCTTTCCACCACCAAGATTGGTGTGTTTGAGGGGCACAGCATTTGCCTCTATGACGGCTTCAACTTCCTCCTTGCTGACTGTGCTGAGGACGACAATCATGGAAGCACTACCACCACCATCAGCAGCAGTAAATACCTGTTCCTCCTGAATGTGACAAGGCAGTCGCTTGGCCGTGCCATCACCGTGCACCTCATCGGTCAGGAGTCACCCTCAGAAATACTAAGATGTGTGCTCAGCTATTCACTGGTAGTCTATGACCCTTGTGAGCGCTGTAAGTTCCTGGCCAGCCATTCTCTGCGATCTGAGATCAATGTGGAATGCATGGACCTCTCCAATGGGCCGCCTGACCCTGCCGACTGCTTCCACTTTGTTGTGCCAGATTCCGTTCTTGGAGACAAGAACAAGGAGGATCCTATCCAGGTCAATGTCTGTATCAGCATCATCAATCTGCAGTAGTTACCTGTTGTTGTTGTTGTTGTTAGGCTAGTACCTCATGTTATCCACCACCACTTTCATTCTTGGTGTTTCTATATGTATGCAAGAGTCGATGTCATTTCAAGTGGCATGGCAATGACAAGAGTGTAGAAACAATAGACACTAACATGTCTTGTATCCAAACTAAGAATGACATGCTAGCATATCCCATTCTGTAGACATCAATCGTCTGATGGGGTGGCAGAGTGGTTGCGAATGCCAGTGACAATTATATTAGCTCGAATATGTTTTACTACCTCTATGTTTGGTTGAATTAGTAAAAAAAAATGAAATAGATTCATACAATAATCTGATGGAATGATGAGGATCTTAGGTAGCAACACTATCGCTTTAATAAGTCACAAAGCAGTAGTGCTTTGTGTGTGTCTTCCTGGCCTCACTCTTCTGAACATTGCTATCTCCTCCATGAAATGTAATGTACCCAGAGCTTTGAAATTGTCCCAAATTATAAGAGATTTAAGGTGAAGTCATTGCTCAGCTTAGCTTAAAAAGACAGCATTATCATGCACACCAACCTTTAAGATCTATCACCAACCCATATATATAATAATTATTATGTCTTCACAATTATGGGAGGGATATATGCATCATTTGTAGCTCAGGGCAGAGAGGAATACATGTCTCAGAAGAGGTACCTAATACCATTCAAGTGCTCACAGCTGAATGATTTCATTGGCAAGCTGATGTTGTACACTTAGTTACAGAAGTGGTGTTGTGACTTGTGAGCACCAAACGCTAATAGACGCTGACACAACACACACAATACACAGGAGTGTGTGATCCATAACTTGGGGACGTTGTGGAGAGCTGAAGATCCGGTAGAAAGTTACTAACAGCCGCGTTAACAATTCAGTATGCATAAAGTAATTAAATCACAGGTGGAGCTTCTTTAGTTTGGCAGCTTGGATTTCATGCTGTCACATGTCAGCACTTGAACACGCCTCTGTTGACTACAACTTCGCCTAATGTAGGAAATTCCCGTGAATCTGATAATACTCAGAGATTAAGTCGATGCTTCGTATCGTCCAGGAAGGATGCTGCATGAAGGCACACATAGTCAACGAAAGAAAGAAGCAGAAACTAAATTCAGTTTTACAGCCTATGAAACTAGCTTGTTGGAGTCAGTCAAAACTCAATGGTATCAGGAGAGATCCCTACTCGGGAACTTTTGTGATGCAAGATCGATCAATTTTTACACGAAGGGAGACCGTATTTCCATGATTTTGGGTCCATTAGTTTAGGCCCTGCAGATGGACAACAATGTAAGAATTCTCTGTGCATCAACTGAACCATAGTAAAAAAAAGTAATGTATATAACTTATAGTAATGTTGAGCTACACCAGTCATAATGGATTGCTCATTGCAATAGAAATGTTTACATGCCATTGGTGGTAAATATTCATTTAAGAATTAAGAGTATTCAAACACATACTTCTTCGATAATTATTGAAGTAGATGCTGCAAACAGGGCACGTTGTAGTTCGCAACACATAGCTAGAACTACAGTTATATTCTGGGACAGAGGTAGTACTTTAAAGAGAATTTTTTTAACACTTTCTGTAAACTAATTTTAAATCTAACTCTATTTTTTTTTCAAAACTAACACTTTTGGCCGCGCCTATTGCTATGGCGCGGCCAAAAGCCTGTGCCGCGCCATGCATGGTGGCGCGGCGGGTGGCTGACGTGACGACGACCGCAAATGCTGACCGGTGACATGGCAGGGCTTGCCCCCCTACCGATCTTGGAGCGGCAGTGCCGCGCCATGGAGCATGGCGCAACAAGACCAGATAAATATCGCGAGCGAGCCCGCCCGCCCGCCCGCACCCGCCCACTCCCGCCGTTACGGCCACGCCACGAACGCCGGCGCGTCACGGCCGCCCGCTCATATCAAGGTACCTCCCTCTCGATTTCTTGTTATTATGATTGTTATTGATTTAGGATAGTTAGGGTTTTATGATTGTTATTGATTTAGGATAGTTAGTGATTTAGGATAGTTACGGTTTTATGATTGTTAGTGATTTAGTATAGTTAGTGATTTAGGATAGTTAGGGTTAGTGATTTAGGATAGTTAGGTTAGTGAATTTGTTTGTTTAGGTTTGAGGTTGTGTGTTGTAGTATAGTTAAGGTTTGGTTAGGTAGTTAGGGTTTAGGTTACTGTTAGTTAGGATTTTGGGTTTAGGGATTGATTATGTATTTATTATTTAGTTTATAGTTAGTTATTTAGTTAGGGATTTTGGGTATAGATACTAGTTTTCAAGTGTCGGTACTTAGTAGTGCGTGATATGTCGATTTGGATGACTTGATGAAGTTTCGTCAAATGCTTATTTTTCTAGTGAAGTTGTTTAATATGTTTGTTAATGTTACTTTGAATATATATATGTGCTTTCATATTGTGTTTGTATTGCATAACAAATAGTTCAAATTTTGCAATGCTACATAATGTTAATTTGAATATTGTTAATTTGAATACTCTAACCCTTTGTTTATCAATTTGTAACAGGATGACCCCTCCCACGCAGCACCCGGTGTATCCCATTCTTGAGGTGGAGTACGACGACCAACACCGAGCATATATCTTAAGTGACACCGACACAGAGGTGGCCTTGCCTCATTTGAGGCCCTGCACGCACACCAGGGCGCACCAGCGAGACGAGCGTTACGCGTCGTATATACGGCGTGCCGGTTTTCTCGAGCTTGTTCGTGTTGTCAACTACGGTCTTCCGCCCTTTGATCCAGCACTACTTACAGCAGCTGTAGACAGGTACGAGTGCCTTCTTTGTACGTAAACATTCTTATAACAAATTTGAGTCAACTAACAGTCGTTCTATATTCTTATAATAGGTGGAGGCCTGAGACCCACACGTTCCACCTACCTTGCGGCGAGATGACCTTGACCATGCAGGACGTGAAGGCTATCTTTGGCCTTCGGTTGGGAGGACTTCCAGTGACGGGTATAGTTGACAACGATCATTAGAGGGAGCTGGTGGCTCAGTTCACTAGCTTTCTTCCACCGGACGACGAGGTTTCAAAGAAAAATAAGTGAGCAATTCAAGCCTATTTAATACTTGCATTGCTTTCCTGCAGCCATCGGGTCTCATTTTTTTAGTGAATTTTAGAAAAAGTTACGGTGTTTCGTCGTCCTGGATCACAGAGCGCTTTGATTACTTGGACCCACAGGCTGAAGAGGCTCAGATCGACAGGTTCGCTAGAGTGTGGCTCTGACACTTCCTTGATGCTTTCCTCTTCCCAGATGCCTCGGGCAACACCATCAGCTGGATCTTCCTTGACATACTACGCCAGCCGTGGTAGAACATAGCGCACGTATAGCTAGGGCAGCGCAGTCCTGGCATGGACATATCGACGGCTGTGCATTGCCTGTCGTCGCACCTCAGGGTATGCGGACCTTAGGGGTTGCTCCTACCTACAACAGGTTTGGTGTTGGGAACGATGGCCCATTGGGAGGCCCCTTAATACTGGTTTACCGATAAGTACTTCGGTTCACTATATTCTTTGAGGCAGTTATATATGATTAAATTATTAATGGCTAATTCATTATCGTGTTCAATGCAGTAATAGAACGGATAGGATACACTCCCTACAACTCTGTATATCTGGATGGAAGTAGAGTTAGTTAGAGGGAATACGAGGCGCAAGTACAGGGAGTACATAGACGGCCTCGACGTCCTGACACAGTACCAGGTTACGCTCTCTTTACAATCATACATATGTCTTGTTCGATGTAAACTATATCACAACATAACTCAATTATAAAATATTCAGGTGCATTGGTGTCCTTGGGATACTCTAGAGCTCCAATACTATCTGAGTCCTGTCACTAGGGATGAGTCAGACGAGTATTGCTGCCGCGTCCCTCTTATTTTCTTTCACGTGGTCAAGATTCACTTGCCCATCAGGGTCTGCAGACAGTTTGGAAGAATGATAGGCTGCCCACCACCGCTTTACTCCACCAACCAAGAATTGTACGGGTACGTTATCGATTAATAATAAAGCTACAATTCAGAGGTGTGTGTGGTACAACTAACATCATTTTATTGCAGGTATGACCGCAGGAAGAGATACAAGACCAAGGATTGGCGCGTGACACACAACGCGTACATCCACTTGTGGCAGACCAGGGAACAACAGCCGGTCCATGCGGGTCCCCCACACGACCAACATACCTTCGACGAGTACCTACGGTGGCTTCACAGGTCTACGAGGACACATATCAAGCCCCCATACACTGAGGAGGAGATTGACGAGGACTCGGAGGAAGATGTGATCGAAGATGTGTACGACATTGCCACTAGGGAGGACACACAGCTACAGAGAGCCCCGCTTCAAAGATACGTGGTAAGATACTTGAATGGTACAATTTGTTATCCATTTGGTATTAAGTATGTGTACTAAAACTGTCCAATCACGTTTCTGTACCCTGGCGACACAATTGTCAAGGATGTCCAACGAAGCAGCGTTCTGGCTTCACGAGTCTAGAGGGCAGGGGCCAGGCGTTCTCGAGGCTTTTGTGGAGGTAAACATAAACTTGTCCGTTCCAAATATGTTTCTTTAGTGTATATGCGTTTGTGAAATGCACTAACTTTAACGTCTATTTATGCAGAAGGTGAAGAAGAGCTGCATGAAGCTAGCTCAGAAGCTGAGCTGCATGGACACTCCTTGGGTGGAACCGCCACTCCTGGCGTAGTCGGGTGGCACGTCTTCGGCCTCTTTGAGGACACCAGCCGGCTCTTCTCAGGCGGTGAGAGGTGCCACTTCAGCAGTGCGTACACCACCACATCATAGCGCTGGGAAGGACCCTGCAACCGAGGAGGAGGACGACGACGACGACGACCCCCCGGGCTTCCGCAGACAACACGACCAGTGGGACGATTGGCCGTAGGATGAGATCGGCATGTCTCAACTAGGTGGTGCCCCGCTTGGTACCCAAGGAGCCTCACATGTACTAACAAAGGTAGTTTCTTTAAATACGTAGGCTCCATGAACTAAAGATCATAAAGATTATAAGTAATCGTGTATATCATATACTTGCAGGGTACGAGCCGTACGCACTGGCAACGCGACCACACCGACGTGACCACACCGACGTTGGCTACACTCTCAATGTGTTGCCAACAAATCCGAAGAGACAGAGACGTCCGAGGGATTCTTACACTCCTGGGTCTTAGTTTGTTAGGTCGAACGAATATTGACGTCCGAAACTTGCAGGCTTAGTTGGTTATGTTATGTCGAACTTATGTCAAATTAATGAAAATGTTACGTGGCAGCTTGTCAACTTACGCACGGACTTTATTTATTTGCTTCATATTCGTTTCAATGCGTCGCGGCAGCACTGTCGGCGAGATTAAGTAGCAACTAGTTCGGGAACCGGTAGTCCCAGCATATCTCGACGCCGGTGGCCGGCGTCTTGACCCCGATCCTCCCGAGCTTGGTCATCGCCGCCACGAAATTACCAAAGAAGGCACCCTCGTTACACGCGCAGTAGTCGACCGTGCTGCGCGACCTCATGTCGGACTAAAGCACCTGGTCAGAGCCCACCGGCGAGGGGTCGAGGAAGCCGGGATCCATGGTCACGTCGCTGCCGATCCTCACCGACAGCAGCCGATCTTCTGTCTGCATCCAGGTACTGCCGCGCCATGCGCCGTGGCGCATCACTGCCGCGCCAAGATCGGTGGCGCAGCAGGCCCTGCCACGTCACCGGTCAGCATTTGCGGTTGTCGCCACGTCTGCCACCCACCGCACCACAATACATGACGCGTCACAGGCTTTTGGCCGCGCCATGACAATAGACGCGGCCAAAAGTGTTAGTTTTGAAAAAAAAACAGTGTTAGATTTAAAATTAGTTTACAAAAAGTGTTAAAAATAAAAAAAAATCCTTTAAAGATACAAGGATGTATAGAGGAGAGGCAGTATTAGGTAATAATGGCTTGAAATTAAAAAAAGAAGAAGATGAGGGGATAGAAGAATACCTTCATGAGGATCTCTTGAATGAGCAAGTGACAAGCGATGATATTCGATGCTGTCAAGCCGTTGTGGGAGGTGATCGTAATGAGGCTTCATATTTATGGCTGGGCAGTGTTCTAATACGGGCATGCTCCCCCAATCCGGTGATTCCAACTTATTACAGGGCCCAATAATATGCATGTCCACGATTGCATCCAAATGCCCAGATATGGAACAAAGCTCTGGACAGGCATTAACCCATAACTTCTCGAGAGACCGCAGTAGATTTGGAAGCATTGCCAACTTATCGCAACGCACTATAGATAGAGTATCTAGGCAAGTAAAGAGTTATTTCTTGGCAATTGCTCTGGCTCTCTTCTGGGTTCGAGGGCATTGTCATGCTCCAACTGTACATTCATCGACTCTGTATCATCTTTTCCCCACATGAACTCAAAACTACTACAATTAAATATGTTGACGTATGTAATAGATGCAGGAAGGATGAACAGCTCTGTTAACCTTTCATAGTTTTGTATCTCTAGTTTCTTTAGATGTGGTAGGAGCTGCTCCCTTGCTCGTGGTGCTACTCCATTCACTCGTGCACGGCCAGTTAGCTTAGAGCAGCTACCAATGACTAATTTTGTCAAGGATATCAAGCTTAGGAACTTTTCCTCTGGCCAGTAGATGACAGAACTGCAACTATGAATCTCCAGTGCTTGAAGTTGTCCAAACCATTTCCAAATTCCCACTTTTTGTTGTGGAGTTGAGCCGTTGAGGCGAAGAAAAAGCTGCAGCCAGTAATTTTCATTTCTGGAATTGATAACTCGTGATTCAGATCAAGCTCCAGAGTTGCATCTTTGTCACTTACAGACAATTTTAACAAAGACAAGGAAGACAAATATCTGGATGAAAATAGTGAAAGAGACAGTTGTGCCTTGTCTTCTTTTATCTTTATCACCTTGATCTTCGGTGCTTCAGGTAGATTTGTCAATCTGGGACAGTTCTGAATATCAAGCTCATGAAGCACTGGAAATGCTAGTTCTCTTGTTGCCACCATATTGAAGTCATGTAACTGGTGTTCCTTTGATGCTGGAGATTCCATAGATGTCATATTGCCACACAAGCTCTGCAATTTATACAGCTTAATCAAGTGAAGAACTTGAAGAGCCCTGAAATGAGAAAATTCAGGAAATTCCTCACACATTGTACAGCCAACTAGATGGAGCTCGGTCAAGTGTTGGTGAAACAAACTAGGATCTTTCACCCACATCAGTAAATTGCAGCTTTTGTAGTTCACTATCCTTAGCATCGGTATCCCACCAGGAGGTTTAAGAGCATCTAGTACCCTCTGATGACAATCTTGTATTAGCTCTTCATGATCCTCAGTATTCCATTTCAGAGATAAGTGGGTTCTCTTTATTTCCAAGATTGACAGCTTTCACCTGCTCTTCATTTGCATTGTCTAGGCCATTTAAATCTAATTCACCACCAAGGTTTAGATTTTGGAGTTCACCAATATTGCTGCAACCATAGCTAGAACCCACCACAAAATATGTCAGAGTCTGTAGAGAAGTGAGTTGTCCAAGGTCAGGAGGCATCCATTCCAATGATATGCATCCATGAGTGTAGTGATGTCGGAGGCTTCTCATATACTTCATATCATTTGGAAGCCGGCAAAGAGACCGGCAATTAGAAAGGTCCATTGTCAGCAGATTATATAGTAAGGATATTTCTTGAGGAAGTTCTTTGATCAGCCAATTGCCTGAGAAGTTAAGATACCTTAGGTGTTGCAAGTGACTTGGCTTGATTAGAAACTTTTCTGTTAGACGTACTTGCATTGCCCGTAGAGACTTACACTTTGATAAATATATGGTTGTGTAATGTTTGTCCGGTTGCGAATCTAACAATGTTTGGAGAGTTGGAGATTGCTTCTTCAGAAAATCATTCAAAGACCGTGAGATGATTTGTATGACATAAACATGCAGCGAGTAGTAGGATTTGACAATGAATTCTCACTGGATCTATTAACTATGGTTGCACATTCATTTCCCATAATATACAGAGCCACATCATGCATAAGGTCATGTATCTTGCATATTTTTCTACAACGGAGCTGTTTTCTTCTTCCATAAATATCAATTGGTGCTGGGGTTTGCTTCACATCTTGAAAGAATGATCTCCAAGCTAGCTGGTTAAAAATTTCCTTGCCTACCATGTCAGGATTATCTTCTTTTTGCACGGGTATAAAGTCACTAGCCATCCATAATTGGATCAAACTCTCGACATCAATCTCATAATCTTTGGGAAACATAGCACAAAATGCAAAACACTGCTTCATGTTTGACGGTAGGTCATTATAGCTGAACTTGAGTATAGGAAAAATCTGTGTCTTCTCATTGCAAATGTGACTTTTGTGTAATATGTTCTTCCATTCTTGTATGCTAGTCTTGGTACTCAACATAGAGCCAAATGCTTTGGCTGCCAAAGGAGAACCTACACATCTGTCCACAATCTTATCCACAGTTACATCTAGCTCATAACTTATTGGTGTTTGGACACTGAATGCTCTGCTCTGGATAATTTCTTTGATATACTTGTTACCCAATTTTTTAATGTTATAGGGTCCAGTTTCACCCGTGGTCATAATTCGAGCTACTTCTGCATCACGAGTTGTTGTCAGTATTGCACTGCCCCTGTCACCTTGCTTAAGGCATGTCATCAGTTTTCCCCATTTTTCTGCATCCCGATTCCATACATCATCCAACGCAATTAGGTACCTGTTTCCACTTACTTCTTTGTGGAGATCCTGCAATGCTTTCTCACGATTTTGCTCATGTGTCTGGCAAATGCTTCGTGCAATGCTAACAATATCAAAATCTTCTGACACAACACCACTTCTGGAGACTGAAATCCTTCTGGACTTCAGGGTCATTGTAAATGAACTGCACAAAGGTAGTCTTACCCAGACCACCCATTCCAGTGATAGGAAGAACCATGAGACCCCCATCATGCTGAAGCAATATCTTTCCCGTTCGGCTCGCTGAATCTTAGCTGAAACTGGTTGAAAAACACTGTTCTGGTTGAATTGTTGTGAGAGAAAAACACTGTTCCGGCTGGAAAAACAAGTCGAATATAGGGTTAGCCGAACGAGGCATCTCCTGCTTCTACTCATTAAGTATGCCAGGTATAATACTTCAGGGGGTTATTTAGACTTTTTCTTTTCTTTTTTCAATCCCCTTTCTTCATTTTACGCTCTACGGCACAGCCGTGACGAGCCTACACGGACGCCACCGCACCAAAGGAGGGCAGGCGCTCAGGCCCACCGCGCTGGCAAGCCGGCCAGGCGGCACCACAGCCGCACATGCCACCGTGCCGCCGAGGTGCGCTGGCAGGCATCCAACTGGGCGAGCAGCAGCCGCGCAGGCCGCAGGCCGCAGGCCGCAGGGCGTGGGCGTGGGCGTGGGCGTGGGCGTAGGCTGCCGCACCGGCGAGCCAAGCGGGTTGAAGGCGAGGGAGAAAAGAGAGCTGGTCAATGGAGAGAGAAGAGCAAGCCGTGGGCAAGAGAGAGAAGAGAAAATTGAAGAGAGATAAAGGAGATGTTTTTTTTTCATTCAATCTGCTGCAGCAACTATTTTAGGAATGAGGAATTATGTTTTTTTTTTCAAAACCCTATAGCAAAATTTAAAGGAAATATAACATGTGATCTGGTGGAGTTGTTTTAAAGAAATTGAAACCACTACATGGCACTCGGTTAAATATTCAACAAAATCACAAATTAAAAAGTGTTCGTCCAGACTTGTTCGTCCGGATGCCCCGTTCTCAGGCGTGCAGTGATCGGGCCGACAAGGCACCGGGTCGAGCCTGCTCCCCTCCATCAATATCCGGTGACATTTTCTAGGAAAAGAGACTGAAATTCCCCCGTTCGCTGGCGCGCGGTTTCACTGCGCCGTCCTCTCCGCCTTGCGCCGCGAGACGCGCGGCGCCCCCATCCCGCGTGCCGCACTCCATTCCCCGCCACGATGCCTTCCTCCCAATCCACGCTGCGCCAGCCGTAGGTGCTCTCCCCCGCCATCTTGCTCGCTAGGGGTGCTTGCGGCCTCGCGTAGGTGGTGCTCGCCCAGGTCACGTAGTGCCCGCCACTCCGCTGGCACACCGGTGAGCTACATGTGCCGCCACCGACCTCCGCACCGGCATCAAGCTCTACAACGACAAGCTTCGTTCGTCCAAGCAGCAAGGTGACATTACGTTGAAAAGCATGTTGCAAGCGTATGTTTCAAGTATTTCAGATGTTTCAGATGTATGTCGTAAGTGTTTTGTATGGCTGTTGCAAAGTAGATCTAGATGTTGCATATGTTGCAAGTGTTTGTTCCCAATGTTTCATCTATTTTTTAGACATATGTTGCAAGTGTGTTTGTCTGGATATTGTATATGTTTCACACATATGTTGCAAGTGTTTTATCTGGATGTTGCGTATTTGTTGCAATGGTTTTCAAGTGTTTCTTATGTTTCTTGTAAATGTTTTAGACACATGTTCTAAGCGTTTCATCTATCTTCAAACGTATATTGCATGTGTTGTATTTGGATGTTTCAAAAGTAGATCGGGTGTTACATCAATTTCCTCGCTTTTTGCTGCCTTCTCAGACTGTGGAGGGGGTGTGGCAGGGGCCAGTGGTGGGGGCACACCGTGGGATGGCGGCGCGGACGCGAACGCATGCTCTCTCCTTCTATTATGCGGTAGGTAACGCTTCGGTCCCTTTCATTTTTTCTGTTATGCGGGATGCTGAGATGGGACCGTCCTGTTGGTGGGCTGCGACACCAGCCCACGGTTTGGTTGGCTGAGCTGCGTTCGGACGCGCTGTTGGTGCCGGGTGCTAGTGCCTCCGAATTAAAAATGCTACTCTCTCCGTCCCTAAATAACTGTCGTTTTTTGTTTCCATGCCGTAAGTTTAACTAGATTTGTAGAAAATACGTACAACATTTGTATCTCTAAATAAATTTATTATGAAAATAGATTCAATGATCTATTAATTATGTACCATGAATATTAATATTTTTGTATAAAATTAGTCAAAATTATTTATCAGGAAGCGAGAACGACAATTATTTAGCGGATTGTTGCTAACTTCATGATCCATTGCTATATTTTTCTGATCCACCTGCCAACACTAATATGTATCGAATCATCCATGAATTGTAAATAGCAACATCAACTTATAATAA
This sequence comes from Miscanthus floridulus, assembly GCF_019320115.1. Lineage (NCBI taxonomy): Eukaryota > Viridiplantae > Streptophyta > Magnoliopsida > Poales > Poaceae > Miscanthus > Miscanthus floridulus. The sequence goes on from NC_089595.1 coordinate 28,042,494, forward strand.
CTAGGATCTACTAACTATTATGGGATTCCCTTGTTACCACACCACATGCATGCACTAGCTACCAGCCTACTACGTTATGGTCGCCAGATGTATAGACTATATATAAGGGGTTTTTTGGTTCAGCTCTTACCTGGCTTCTAGCAGCCAAGCTGAAACAAACAACTCAACAGTTGAACTGGCTTTAATTTTGAAAAACTGGAAAGCTGGCTTCCGAAGAAATGAAACAACTAACCTAGCTGTTGAGGGATTTTAAAAAGCTGGAAAATTGGCTTCTAAAGAAATGAACTAAAAGCTAAAAAGCATGTTCTGAGAAGTTTTTGTGGCTTTTAGTGTGCTGAGAGGCTCAAAATTATTACAAAAGCCAATAGGAAAATAAATAACAGCCAGAAAGCCAGCTTTCGAGCCAAAAACCCAAAGCTGCAAGCTGCAGCTCAAACATGAAGATATGCCATCGGTCAAGTCAAGGAGGAAGGCAAATGCGTTTGGGCGTAGGCTGGATACTCATTGATATTGGTGAGTCACACCTTGCGTGGTGTGTGAGGTTTGCTAATTTGGTCCCATCAAAACTAATGGTGGCAACTTTAACCGGTTTGGGCCTCAAAATTGGTATGATGAGTCAGAGGATGCATGGCACCAACAAAAACTTGTGTTGGGGCAAAGCGAAGTCACGAAAATATCGGGACCACTAGATGCACCGACAAAATTATGGATTGTTTTGGCCTTAGAGGCATTTGGGTTGAGTGCTTTAAGTAAGGAAGATTCGAAAAATAATAAATGACTATATATATAGTGGATATAGATTGGCAGCCATCCCTCGGTGGTGTCTATCTCATTACCTGTATTTGTTTTGTCCTAAATCAACCATTTGTACAAAAAACTATAACGATTTTTTAAATGAATGGTCAAAGATAGGAATGTTTGACCTAGGACAAACCTAATGTGACATGTAAAAAAGAACGGAGTAAGTATGTGACTGCAATCTAGATAATTAATGTATGCCATTAGGATTTGATGGATGATTTGATTTCTGGACACAGTAGAAGCACAATTGTTGTTTCTAAATGGAGCATTTAACAGTACTAGTGTTAGTAAATAGGATCGCATTTTCCCTGATGACATGGCAACATAAAGCTACATTACTAGTTAAAAAAAAACTACATTACTGTTTTACCCATCGCCTTGTTAATTCATCCTACTAGTGCCGGTTCAGGAAGGAAAAGCAAGCAAGAACAATCAGTACTAAAATGTTGCTTGTTATGCATATATTTATATTACTCTTAACTGTCAATTTAGTGGATGATTAATGGATTCTTCAATTGGTAAGGGGAAAGGGGAGGGGCACATGACCACATTTCGCATGTCCTCCTCCGAGTTCCCGATCCTTGGTTTGTTTGGTTTGGAGACATTGTGAAATGAGATAGACATGTCTCAGTTTTGACTTTTTAGGGATATGATGGTTCCATCACGTGTTTGGTTGAGAGTGAAGGGACGATCCATGTCTTATGTTTGGTTACAAGACATTGGAAAGTTGGATGAGACTATTACATATGAGGCCTACCTCTCAGTATTTTTTATTTTTTTTCTTCTCCTTTCTTCTCCGTTGCCCCATGCGCTGCCACCCTTGCCTCTCCGCCACTTGCGCTGCCATGCACACCTCAATCTTGACTCCCGTGTTGTCTCACACGCCCTGGGCCCTCTTCCCCCGCATTGCATGCCCACGACCACTGCCCCCTACATCGTCGCATCCGGTGCCACCGCCCTTGGACCTCCGTTCCCATCACTGGTAGAGAACAGAGCTTTACTCCCGGTGGGGAACCCCCCCTAGTCCCGGTTCCCCACCCGGGAGCAAGCATCCGTGACTAAAGGGGGGGGTCCTTTAGTCCCGGGTCAGGAACCGGGACTAAAGGGGGACCTTTAGTCCCGGTGGGTAACATCAACCGGGACTAAAGGTGCCTCCTGACATGCCACGATGGCCGGCACCATTTAGTCCCGGTTGGTAATACGAACCGGGACTAAAGGTTTTTTTTTCTTTTTTCTTTTCTTTTTATTTTTTGTTTTCTTTTCAAAATAGGTTTTCGAAGTCGTATTGTACGCTGCTAATTATACATTTATACGCGCGTATAGTATGTTTCGGTTCAAGCACAATGAACGTATTAAATCACACAATTCAAGCACACACACACACACACACACATATATATATATATATATATATATGCATGCATGCATGCATCATATATATATTTACATGCATGCATGCATATGTGTATTTTACATTATATTATTTCATGTGCATATATTACAAAAGATTGCATTACAGTTGTTGTGATATAACAAGTTTCCTCTCATCCTCTAGCTTGGCTTCCATGGCAGTGTTGGGTCGAAGTAGAACTCGCCCTTGGAATCAATGACCTGGTCATTAAAAAATCTAGCTATAGACTCTTGAATTGCTTTGATTTGGTCTTGCCGTATGACCTTTTCCTCCAACCATCGAGCCTACAGGTTTGAATTAAAGAAAAATAAATTAATATATATATATATATATATATAAAGACATAGTAACACAATCAATAATAATAATTAAATGAATATATAGTGTATTTTTAACATACTTTGAGTCTCTCTGTAGGAGTTCTTTGGGAGACCACCTTGATAAACTTGCAAACATAGTAACCACAGTAGTTGTTCCCCTGTTCCTGCCTCAGACACCACTTTACGAGAAAAAGATTTGTCATCCAATCTGGTGATCTGGTGAAAGCTATATGTTTAATTAATAAAGATGATGCGATTTAGGGGACTTACTTTCAAAGGGATTACATTCAGTGGTGCTTTGCATTTTCCCATGTGTTGCTTCTCAATAAAGGTTTTCCAAACACTGCCCAATAAAAAATTTGCCACGTCATCAGATATAGTTAATCATCATGTTTGTGTGTATATATAGTTGCTAGAGATACCGAAATTACCTCTGGATAATATCTATCATATCTTGGTAGTCTTGTTGTGGTTTTCTCATCGAGTCATAGATTATTAAGTGACTTTTCATCAGATCGATGTCCATCAATATCCAGTGATTGATGCATGTGTTTATAGGATATAACGCATAACACTCATTAATTAACTAGAATCAATATATGAGCCATTAAGGATGATCGACATTATTAACACTCACTTGAAGTTGTAGGGAAAGAGTATATCCTTCTTGTGGCGTTGGTTCACTAAGAAGTTCATGAGGTTACTCTCTGACTCAGACTTCCAATTAGGCTTTGGAGTAACTGGGTCTTTGAATACTATATGGGGATCAACAAAACCAATTTCATTGCAGCCTTCCTTTCTAAGCTTTGTCATTGTAAATCTGCATATATATAGTACTTGTTAGGATAATTTATATGCATATACACATATGATGAGTTTAATAATAGATCAAAAGAATTATTACTTACAGGCAATAGCAGCTAATGATAATTTTGTCCAGAGAGGTCAGGTGGCATAGTTGATGAAATTCTGCAAAGTCAACATACATAACATCATCGCCACGGAACCAATGTTCGTCTCTAATTCTGACACCAACGCAGAAGTCTCCACCGGTAGACGCCTGCATGTACCACTTGTTTAGCAGGTACATTTGCGTCCCCAGATCACATAAGGCTTGAGGGTTGTATAGACTCTGGCCTAGTACAAATTTTTTCTTCCAAATATCAACCTCCGCCGCACTCTCAATGTTTCCATCACCAAACATTTGGTAAAGGTCGAGACCAGTCTCTTCAATAAATTCACCAAGGTGATCCAAATCGACATCCGGAGGTATGTTTGCCTGATGCATTAATCCTAAATTCGAACCATATTCATTACCAACAACTAGCGGGGGGACTGATTGGTGCGATTGTTGTCCGAGTTGTGCAACTACTTTCCCTGCCCGCTTCTTTTTCTGTGCCGCCTCAATTGACTTGGTGAGAGTGCGGTTATAGTCCGTTAACGTTGATTTGGACGGCTTACGAGATTCCCGCTGTTGTTGCTGGTAAGAAGCCACCTTTTTTCTTAGAATATCTGGAGCTACGAAGAAGTACGGTTTCTCCTTGCTTCTTGATCCTTTTTAAGTTTGTCATAGAATCTGGACATATCTTTTTTATATGCATCAGTTACTTCTTCCTTCTCTTCAGATATTATTTTGGGAATAGCCCTTGGTTTCACGGTGGCTTTCTTTGCTGGTGGGGACTGGTTCTTCGTTTGCGGGGCTGGCCTCTTGCTAGTACTTGGCTTCTTGGTAGGCGGGGTGAAAGGTCCTAATGGCTAGAGGGGGGGTGAATAGCCTAATAAAAATTTCTACAACAACACTTAACCAAATGGTTAGACAATTATGAGGCGAAGCGAGTGTTGCACTAGCCTACTTAAAATGCAAGCCACCTACCACAATTCTAGTTTAGATAGTGTCTATTCACACAATAGCAAAGACACTATCCTATGTTAGTGTGCTCTCAAAGACTAACTAAAGAGCCACACCAACCAAGCAAGCAAGCTCTCACAACTAGCTACACTAAAGAGCTTGTCAACTAGTTTGCGGTAAAGTAAAGAGAGTGGTTAGGATAGTTATACCGCCGTGTAGACGAAGAACCAATCAATCACAAAGATGAATAACAATGAAGACCAATCACCTCGGAATCAATGATGAAGACAATGATTTTTTACCGAGGTTCACTTGCTTGCCGGCAAGCTAGTCCTCGTTGTGGCGATTCACTCACTTGGAGGTTCACGTGCTAATTGGCTTCACACGCCAAACCCTCAATAGGGTGCCGCACAACCAACACAAGATGAGGATCACACAAGCCACGAGCAATCCACTAGAGTACCTTTTGGCGCTCCGCCGGGGAAAGGTCAAGAACCCCTCACAATCACCACGATCGGAGCCGGAGACAATCACCACCTCCGCTCGACGATCCTCGCTGCTCCAAGCCGTCTAGGTGGCGGCAACCACCAAGAGTAACAAGCGAAATCCGCAGCGAAACACGATCACTAAGTGCCTCTAGATGCAATCGCTCAAGCAATGCACTTGGATCACTCCCAATCTCACTATGATGATGAATCAATGATGTAGATGAGTGGGAGGGCTTTGGCTAGGCTCACAAGGTTGCTATGTCAATGAAAAATGTGCAAGAAAAATGAGCCACAGCCGGCCATGGGGCTATAAATAGAGCCCCAATCAAATAGAGCCGTTATACCCCTTCACTGGGCAAAACGCGCTCTGACTGGACGCTCCGGTCATACTGACCGGACGCTGGCCCTCAGCGTCCGGTCGCCCGATGGACGCCACGCGTCATCAGCTTCAAACGTTGTTCGTCAGATTCCAACGGCTACGAAGCTGACCGGACGCTCCGGTTAAAACTGACCGGACGCTGAAGCCCCAGCGTCCGGTCGTTTCTAGTAAGCTCCCCGAGGCATGTTTTTTTGACCGGACGCGTCCGGTCCACCTTGACCGGACGTAGCCCAGCGTCCGGTGCTCAACCCTACCTACTGTGCCGTCTGACAGCTCGACCGGACGCAGCCTTTCAGCGTCCGGTCGCTGAGTGACCCAGCGTCCGGTCAGTAGACCGACGCCAGCATCATTTCGACCAACTCCATTTCAACTCTAACTTCTTCACCCTTGCTCAAATGTGCCAATCACCAAGAATTTTGCATCCGGCACAATAGAAAATAGACATTTCATTTTCCCGAAAGCGCCGAATCCCGCCGAGCTTGCGATACGAGTGTTAGCATGTGTTAGCATATTTTCACAAATATTATCAAGGGTGTTAGCACTCCACTAGATCCTAAATGCATATGCAATAAGTTAGAGCATCTAGTGGCACTTTGATAACCGCATTCCGATACGAGTTTCACCCCTCTTAATAGTACGACTATCAAACCTAAATGTGATCACACTCTCTAAGTGTCTTGATCACCAAAACAAAATAGCTCCTACAAGTTATACCTTTGCCTTGAGCTTTTTGTTTTTCTCTTTCTTTTCAAGTTTAAGCCCTTGATCATCTCCATGCTATCACCATTGTCATATTATGATCTTCATTAGCTTCTTCTACTTGAAGTGTGCTACCTATGTCATGATCACTTGATAAAATAGGTTAGCACTTAGGGTTTCATCAATTCACCAAAACCAAACTAGAGCTTTCACGGGGGTGGGGGAGGCGTTGGAGACCTCCTTGGAGGTGGTGGCAGCGGCGTTGGAGACCTCCTTGGAGGTGGCGGCTGCAGCATTGGAGACCTCCTTGGAGATGGTGTGGATGTAGCCTCGCCTTCCAACACATTGTCATCGTACAGAGCACTATGATGATCTGGCGATTGAACAATTGGATTTAGGTTGGGGGAGGATCTGCTACAAAAAAGGAATGACATATTATTATGAGAAAATTGTTAATTATTTAAGCCAATATAAATTAATGATGTAGTGTTTTCATCCCTGGTGTCTTGGTTCGGTCGATAGGATTAACAAGACTGATAGCCACCTTGATTGTGGAATTCCCCTTTGGAATGTGTAGCTCACACAATGTACAAGGTTCAGTGATGTCATCCATAGGGAAGCGTAGTCCTGTGTCCCCTTGATTTGGTATCTCTGTGGAAGCGCAGCTGCTTTTCAACTGAATAGATTGGCTAATGTTGATTCCTGGCTCTGATGCCTGCTTGCTTGCACTCACTGCTATTTGCACTTGCCTTCTGATTTCCTCCTGCATTCTCGCTTCAAGGTTTTTTTCCTGCTCCTGTGCTTCACGCACCGCTTCCTCCAACCTCTAGAGCCGCTGTGCCTCTTCTTCCTTCTTTCTCTGGCGGCTTCTGTAGGAAGGTCTGTCCTGAGGGAATCCATGCTCCCATGAGACACTTCCTTTGCCTTTAGTTCGACCACCGTGTTCAATAGTCCCAATGGCGTATGTCAGTTCATCCTTCTCTCTGTTGGGCCTGAATGCACCACTAGCAGTAGCTCTCTAAGCATAAAACAATCTTTCTGCTGCTTCTTGCAGTCTTGCGCCATAAACACACTTTCCTGTCTCCTGGTCCAGTGTTCCCCCATGAGCAAAAAACCAATTCTTTGCACGCTCTCCCCACTCGAGTGATTCTGGTGTGATACCCTTGGCAAGAAGGTCTGCTTCCATTTTGTTCCACTTCTTAATGGCAGTCGGGTAGCCACCTGATCCCAAGTTATGGTGGTATGTCTTCTGTTGGGCATTACATTGGTTCTTTATCACCCGACTTAATATAGTGTTTAATTAAAATTATTAAAACTATTGGTTTTGGATAGTAAATTTGTTTTCACATCATTTTAACGTTAATATTTTAATTTTTCATCACTCAATATCCTAATTTAACTTTTCGAGAGAGAAATCCCACCAAATCAAACATTGATTTAATTTGAAACACGACATAATAAACATCTGAATTCATAATTATTATATAATATCTCAAACACACACTACATTAAATCACTATATCAAGTGGGCACAATAGTGAACTTCTTCTTTATGTATGTCCCTTGGTTATGATCGCGTCGTAACCATGGAGTGTCCTCATCATTTACCAAGATGCTAGGGTCTTTGTTCACTTTGAAGGGCGGAATTCGGTCATACTTTTCATAATCTTCTAAGATGTCCGACTTGTCCTCAATTCCCACGATGACTCTTTTCCCTGAAAGAACTATGTGGCGCTTTGGCTCTTTGGTTGAGTCATTATCGTTTTTCCCTCTTTTTGGTTTGGTAGACATATCATTGACATAGAACACCTGATTCACATCCTTGGCAAGGACGAATGGTTTGTCTTTGTACCCAATATTACTAAGGTCTACTGTTGTCATTCCATACTCGTTGTCTACTGTTACCCCACCTCCGGTCACCTTGACCCATTGGCACTTGAACAATGGGATCTTCAAAGTAGGTGCATATTCTAGTTCCCATATTTCATCTATGCGGCCATAATATGTCTGCTTATTCCCATTCGGGTCTGTGGCATCTATGCGGACACCACTGTTTTGGTTGGTACTCCTTTTATCTTGGGCTACTGTGTAGAATATGTTCCCATTTATCTCGTACCCTTTGTATGTGACGATATGCCATGATGGTTGCATAGCCAATAAATACAGTTGCTCATGGATGCTCTCATCACCTTGACATTTTTTTCGCAACCAACCGCCGAAAGTTTCCATGTGCTTACGCGTAATCCAAGCTTTAGTCTTCCCTGGAAACTCAAATCGTAAGAGATCCTTGTGTGTCTCAATATACAGATCTACCAAAGAGGAGTTCTATAGAACTGTGTAGTGCGCTTTATTGAAATAATCATCCTCCGTATCAATATATGTTTTCCTCCCTAGTGTCCCCTTTCCGCTTAGTCTCCCCTCATGTCTCGATTCAGGAACACCAATCGAGTCAAGGTCAGGAATAAAGTCAACACAGAACTCAATGACCTCTTCTGTTCCATAGCCCTTGGCGATGCTTCCTTCTGGGCGAGCACGGTTGTGAACATATTTCTTTAGGACTCCCATGAATCTCTCTAAGGGGAACATGTTGTGTAGGAACACAGGACCGAGAATGAAAATCTCCTTGACTAGGTGAACTAGGAGGTGTGTCATGATATCAAAGAAGGAAGGAGGGAACACCAACTCAAAGCTGACGAGACATTGAACCACATCATTCTGTAGTTTAGCTAGATCAGTTGGATCAATTGCCTTATGAGAAATTGCATTGAGGAATGCACATAGCTTCATGGTGGCTAGACGTACATTTGGAGGTAGAATTCCTCTTAATACAACTAGAAGTAATTGCGTCATGAGAACGTGACAGTCATGGGACTTTAAGTTACAGAATTTCTTCTCTAGCACATTTATAATACCCTTTATATTCGAGGAGAATCCAGATGGTACCTTGATGTTGTATAAGCATTCAAACATGATTTCCTTCTCCTCTTTGCTTAGAGTGTAGCTGGCAGGATGTAAGTAATGGCGTCCATCATCTGTCTTCTCTGGATGCAGGTTGTCTCTTTCTCTCAAACAACGCAGGTCCTGTCGTGCTTCAAATGTGTCCTTAGGCTTTCCATACACACCCATGAAGCCTAGCAGGTTCACACAAAGATTCTTCGTCAGGTGCATCACGTCGATCGAGCTGCGGACCACTAGGACTTGCCAATAGGGTAGATCCCAAAATATGGACTTCTTCCACATGGGTGCGTGACCGTTAGCGTCGTTCGGAATAGGTTGGCTGCCATGTCCTTTTCCAAAGATGACTTTCACATCATTGACCATATCGAGTACATCCTCACCAGTTCGATTGCGAGGCTTGGTCAGGTGGTCTGCCTTCCCTTTAAAATGCTTGCCTTTCTTTCTTACGGGGTGATTTGTAGGAAGAAATCAACGATGGCCAAGGTACACGACCTTTCGACATTTTTTCAAGAATACACCTCTAATATCACCGAAGCAGTGTGTGCATGCATTATATCCCTTGTTTGACTGTCCTGAAAGATTACTTAGAGCAGGCCAATCATTGATTGTTACGAACAACAATGCTCGTAGATCAAAGTGTTCCTGTTTGTACTCATCCCACACACGTACACCTTCTTTATTCCACAAAATGAGATGTTCATCAATAAGTGGTCTCAGGTACACATCGATGTCATTGCCAGGTTGCTTCGGGCCTTGGATGAGCACATGCATCATAATGAACTTCCGCTTCATGCATAACCAAGGAGAAAGGTTGTAGATACTTAGAGTAACAGGCCAAGTGCTATGACTACTATTCTGCTCTCCAAAAGGATTGATACCATCTGTACGTAAAGCAAACCTTAAGTTTCTTGCGTCATATGCAAACTCCGGGAATTCTCTGTCGATTGCTCTCCACTGGGACCCATCAGCAGGGTGTCTCAACATATTGTCTACCTTACAGTCTTCTTTGTGCCATCGCAACAATTTTGCATGTTCTTTGTTTCTGAACAAACGTTTCAAGCGTGGTATTATAGGAGCATACCACATAACCTTGGCAGGGATTTTCTTCCGTGGACGTTCACCCTCAACATCACCAGGGTCATCTCGCCTGATCTTATACCATGATGCATGGCATACCAGGCATGCATCCAATTTCTTGTACTCTTTGCCATGGTACATGATGCATTCATTAGGACATGCATGTATCTTCTCGATTTCTAGCCCCATAGGACAAACAACTTGTTTTGCTTCGTAGGTAGTGGCGGGCAATTCATTGTCCTTCGGAAGCATCTTCTTTTGGATTTTTAGTAACTCTCCAAATCCCTTGTCAGATACACCATTCTTTGCCTTCCATTGTAGCAATTCTAGTGTGGTTCCCAACTTTTTCTACCCTGCATCACAAGTTGGGTACAACAATTTCTTGTGATCTTCTAGCATCCGCTCGAACTTGATCTTCTCCTTTTCACTTTCACATTCTCTTTGTGCGTCATGAATGACCTGACAAAGATCATCAGCAGGCTCATCTTCTGCGGCTACCTCTTCTTCAGCTTCTCCCATTGCAGTATCATTGAAGCACGCACCATCGGGAATAATATTATTGCCGTCCCATTGTTCTTCTTCACCTTCTTGCATTACAATGCCGGTTTCTCCGTGCTTCGTCCAACAAATATAGTTTGGCATGAAACCCGACTTGAACAAGTGTGAATGAAGAGTCCTTGAGCAAAGATATTCCACCGTATTCTTACATATGGCACATGGGCAGCACATGAAACCGTCGCGTTTATTTGCCTCGGCCGCACGTAACAAAGAATGCACGCCGTCAATGAACTCTTGGGAGCGGCGATCAGCATTGTACATCCAATGCCGGCTCATCTGCATTACATGACATAAATACCATATTAAAACCTAGATCATAATTAATTATTTATACAACATGCGTGCCACCACAAAAAGGTACAAATTTATGAAAGCATCGCTACAATGTAGACAATCCCAACTACCACTAAAAGAACTAAAGCTAAAATACATTTCAGGAGCACAAGGATTTCGCGACCAATCTCAACTAAAACAGACAGATCCCCCGATTGTGCAACATCTTTGGGCTTCTTCGGCTGGATCACTGCCTCATTAGCCGCCGTATCTGCCTGTTGTGCAAGATATTTTTGCACGAGTTCAACATACTCTTTCTCCTAGTAGAAGCCTGAACATCGTCCACTGCCATCCCACTGAAATTAAAATAAAGAATTAGAACTTTAATCACAACCATCATGAAAATAGGTATAAATTAACCATAATCATTAAATACGATAAAATAACTCACATTGCGATCCGAACACTTGTAGAAGATACGATCCTTGTTGGGACCCTCCTTCTTCACTCGGTACTCCATCACAATCTTCGTCTCATCATGACACTTGCCGCATGGAATGAGAGGGAGGCCCGACCTAAGTCGCTTTGGAAACCCATGAGAGGCCGAGGACCCGGAAGCAGTTGCCATCTACTCTCTATACTCATTTTTAATACACTATAAATTTCTTATTTTATAAACAAATAAAATTAAGAAACTATAAAATTATCTATATCTCTAAACAATGATATTTTTAATGGTCATTGTGTTCTCGTCTTTTACTGCGGCAGGTAAGTAATTCACATGATATTTCTACAAATTAACAGAAGAATGGGAGTGTACACACATTACAATCAATTATCGTTTATATTTATATATATACTACGTTTGGGTACGGTGACTAACAGATTACTACGACGATATTGGGACGTGTGAATAAATAACCATCTGTACTAGTTGACCTTGCTTACGTTATCATCTCGGCGAGCATTTCTCCACCGGACGGCACCGTACTTAGCCACAGAAGAGCTCCGATTCTACGAGGAAGGGAACACGGTCTTCCACGACCATTGCTGCTCTCCCTCGTAGAATCAAAGCTCCTCCTTGACGTCTGTTACCGCTCGGCAGAGAACATGCTTGCCGAAATGAACACAGTCCGCTAGTTCAACTAGCTATAACCTTCCTTCATGTAAATATGCAAGCTTGAAGTGATTTTGAGCTCAAATTGCTTACAAATGAAAAAACCACAATAAAGAACCATATATATATATAGTGAACAAAATGGGATAAGACAATGATGAAACATGAGAGTATGAAGTTGGTAACCTTTAGAACTGAAGAATCGACGGAGGAATCGAAGAAATCGATGGAGGAATCGAAGAATGGATGGAGAAAGAGCAAGAACACTGCTTAAATTTGAACTTAAGCTCTCAGGCGGGCTCGGGGAGGAAGAAGACGGCCAGCAGGATTTATAGCTCAAAAACATGTTTTAATAAATAACCATCCGTACTAGTTGACCTTGCTTACGTGATCATCTCGGCGAGCATTTCTCCACCGGACGGCACCGTACTTAGTCAAGGAAGAGCTCCGATTCTACGAGGAAGGGAACACGGTCTTCCACGACCGTTGCCGCTCTCCCTCATAGAATCAAAGCTCCTCCTTGATGTCCGTTACCGCTCGGCAGAGAACATGCTGGCCGAGCTGAACACGGTCCGTAAGTTCAACTAGTACGGATTTTCTATAACTTTCTAACAATTTTCTAAGTTTTTCATTTCATAAAAAGTTAAAATAAAATGTTTAATGACCATATTTTGACCTAGCAACGCATTGTCAATTGTCATTGCGTTGCATTGCACCCCGGACCGGACTCCGGACAATAAAATACTATGGTCGATCGATGCCGTTCTTTGTTTACAGTCGCACGGCGACGGCCGACGGACCCGTTCAACCACCAAATCTGTCAGGCCTGGCTGTTCGAGCGTATCGTCAAAAGAGAACGGATTTGCTTCCTATTGCACGGCCTTGCATTGCATCTGTCATACCAGTCGGAGGCACTAGTCCCTATACTCATTTTTTAATACACTATAAATTTCTCATTTTATAAACAAATAAAATTAAAAAACTCTAAAATTCTCTATATCTCTAAACAATGAAGTGTGCTATGCATGCTACAAATGAACGGTGAATACTAGTTTTTAATAGCTACTTTAACCTTCCTTCATGTAAATATGCAAGCTTGAAGTGATTTTGAGCTCAAATTGCTTACAAATGAAAAAACCCACAATAAAGAACCATATATATATATAGTGAACAAAATGAGATAAGACAACGGTGAAAAATGAGAGTATGAGATTGGTAACCTTTACAACTGAAGAATCGACGGAGGAATCAAAGAAATCGATGGAGGAATCGAAGAATGGATGGAGGAACAATGGAGGGAGGAAGCAAGAACACTAGTGCAGTGAGCTTCAAAATGTGCTGAGCTCGGGCTCGGGGAGGAAGAAGGAGACGGCCGGGATATAAAGGGGGGACCTTTAGTCCCGGTTGGTGGCTCCAACCGGGACTAAAGGTCCCTCCCAACGGCTACTGCGCCAGACAGAGGTGGCAGAGACCTTTAGTCCCGGTTGGAGCCACCAACCGGGAGTAAAAGTCTACCTTTAGTCCCGGTTGGTGGCTCCAACCAGGACTAAACGTCTCTGCCACCTCTGTCTGGCGCAGTAGCCGTTGGGAGGGACCTTTAGTCCCGGTTGGAGCCACCAACCGGGACTAAAGGTATCTCTAGTCCCGGGCGCAAAAAATGCTGGGACTAAAGCCTATTTTAGCCGAGGATCAAAGGTCTGTTCTTTACTAGTGCATGCTACCTACACCTCATGCACTCGATAGCCACAATGAGGCCTCCTTGCTGACGGTCATAGGAGCCCACACATCACCCGCATCCTGAGCCAGAAATCGGCAACGTCTGTGCACGAACCGCTTGGGGGAGCGTAGGAGCGGTGCGAAGGCACTATCTCCGTTGGTGTAAGGGACCGATTCATGGTCACCTCCAGAGGCGCAACAACTGCTTTTGGGCGTGCCAAGCTGACCCGTTCCTCCTCTTCTTCGTGAGTCAGCATGCTAGGCTAAGAGAAACCCTCATCCTAGCTAGGACGAGTGAGTTTGTGAAATTTCTAAGGGTAGTCAAAGTGGGATAACCTATCTTGTCCCATTCCGTCCTTAGGGCCTGTTTGGCCAGGCTCCTTCTGGTTTTGGCTCCATGCTACAGTGTCGAGGAGCTGGAGCCGGAGGAGCCAAAAATAGTGGCTCATTCGGCTTCCACTTTATTTAGATAAGAGAGAGAAAAATGGCTCTAATAAACAGTAGCATAAACAGTCGCGCTTTGGAGGAGCCCAAGCCCCTGGGAGCTCTCCCAAACGACCCCTTAAGATCAAAGACTACGTAACATAGGCTCTTGGCTCTAGAGGCATGCGTGTTATGTACATAAGATAGATCTGGGTAAAACTGAGCAAGTTAATGAGGCCAGTCTCAGTGGGAGTTTCATGTGAGTTTTATTTGCATTAAATAGGTTGCCACATAGGTATTTTTGATGACATGACAGTGTATTTAAGAAGAAAGAGAAGAATGAAACTCTTATGGCACGATTACCAACTCTCTATAAGTTATGAAATTAAATGTCTATGAAACCATAAAATGAAACTCTCTATTGAGAGTAGCTGTTTCATACGAGTTTCATTTCATTTGGCATGACATGGTAGTATTGTAAGCAACACCATGAAACTCCACACTGAGACTGGCCTAATAGCACGTCATAGGGTGATGGTGCGCCGTGGGCCCAATCAGTCACCATGTCACATTTAGTAGCAGGAATTGACGGTGACGGTGGCACATTCATCGAGGAGTAAAGGCAGCTGGGCTTTGGGTGTGTTGGGCCGAAATCGATCAACTGGCACATTGGGTTTTCCATGAGTTGCGAACAGATCCGTCGGTTCACCAATCATTGATGGCTCTAGAACAATCCCAATCAAACCCTCTTCTGGTGGAAGAGTAGGTAGCTATTATTTATACCGGAATAAGATTTCATCTTTTTTTATTCAAGATATTTAATGCAATGAAAAATTAAAGCACGATTCCCCGTAGGGATATCTACATAAGGGGGCAGCATGCGTATGCGAGAAGGCCGCTCGTCGGCGGCGGCGGCAGAGCAAGCGGCACAGCAGCGCGTGCTGTGGCGGAACCTGCGCTCGGATCGGATGGAGTCCAGAGGCAAGGAGCGGTCTTTGGAGCAGGTCCAAGAACACGATGAACATGTCAGCAAGAAGCGGCGCCATGGAGTCATGGGAGCAGAAACGACAGAATCACTGGATCAGGTAAGCATCATCACTTGTGATTTTCTCCTTTCCCGCGCACGAGCTTGACAAATTTCCCAGCATGCTGTTCTTGGAACAACTCCTGATCCATTCCAGATCCAAGGTAACTCTAGCACCGACGAATGGTGCTCCGAGTTCGAGGCTGAGGAGAAAGTTGCTAGTCAACTACCCAAGAAACCATGTTTAAATCCAGCAGGTATATATATAGATAGATGTATATATACTTCAAACTCGATCGCTAGTCATGCATCAACAACTTTTTTTTGTGATGATTGACCATGCTGTTCGTACTACCTGTTCTCTTTCTTTCTTCAGATGTAATGGTGAACATAAAATCGGTTTCGCTTCTCTCCACTGAAATAAGATCCAGTTTAGAGCGCACCATGCAAGTATGGGGCTACATCAACAAGCTTCTTCGCCACCCCGAATCAAACCAAAAAATCGTGGTTCCTAAATCATACGATTCATGGATAAGCATGGCAATGGGATACGTGCGGCAGGATTTGGACAAGATCAAGGAGCTGATAGGTGCGCCTGTGATGGACAAGGTTGCTCTGGTCGCCAAGATATCAAAGAGCCTAGAGAGCTGGAAAATGCTGTTGCATGGTCATTCCGTCTCAAAGGAGGTATCCAGTTTGATGCGCGAGCTAGAGGATCTGAAGAAAAACCTCTCTGATGATGTCGCAAAAGCCACGAAGCAAAGCGAAGAAGAACAACAAATAATGCCGGGCTATCGGACCACGGAAAATAATTCCCTTCGCTCTGTGACGCGTGGCCTTGCCTCTATCAAGGATTATGATGCGGCCTTGGACTGGGAGAAACTCGTCGGAGAAGCGGAGGAGAGGAAGAGGCAGCGTCTCTCAAAGGTCAACGAGCTGGAGAGAGCACTGCGCCTGGCGCAGTCCGATCTCTCCAAGGAAGAGGAGCGTGAAGCAAACAGAGTGACCTCACGCGCCCGGTACAGCAACATGGTGAGCAGAGTTTCAGAAGCTGTCACAGATCTTGCAAAGCTACTGGCACAGACCAACACCTACTGGGAGGCCATGAGAGGTAGCATCCAAGACGAAGGGATCTCGGCACAGCTGTGGTTCCAGCTCAAATTCGTGGAGTCATGCCAAATTAAAATAGAGGGTGCTGATGATGATGAGTAATATATATAGTTGTACCATAATCAGTGGCATGCATGACTGATTATGATATATGACTGATCGACCTTTGCATACATATCATATCATATATTCTCTCATTTGCACTGAAATGTGATCTCTTCGGTCCTTCCCTTTGCTTGCTGCATTGTCATGGTCTTATGGAATAACTCCAGAGGATTATTATCACTTCAATTATCAATAATGTCATGAATCATGCATACATTAGGTTTATACCAGTGCATTGCAACGGGAGAAAAACATTAAGCTAAAGCAGTACAATAAAGCATGACACTGCATAACAAAACACACGAAAAATGATTGAAAATATTGAACACAATGATCCATGGTACATGCTTAAGACTCGTGAAAGGAGATGCAGTTCTCGATGATCTAGGTGACCGATAGGAACAGCAAAGGCAGCAGCATCATGTGCGATGTGTCCATCGTCTTATTGCTGCGGCACCGGAACTAAAAAGCAAATTAAACTAATGCACTGATGAGATAAATAGGAACAAGCTGCGCATGCCTGGCATTGCTGTAGTTTAGACAGTATAAACACCAATCGAGTAGAGATGTTTGCCAGATCTACCGTGGAACCCCACGATCCTGCTATCCTTATCAGCTTTGAACCTGAAAGGTGTTGCTGGCACATTTTGATGATGTGCATTTCCAAAAGGACCATAGGTTCTGATATTGGTGACAAAAGTAAGACTCGTCACAAGAACATTCCCAGAATGACTCCCATATGCTCCCGATACTTCTTCCACGAACTCAGAAATGTCAAAGCGGATCTGCAGACATTCCAAATAAAGGCTGGAGGGATGAAACTGGCGCCATATATAATTAACTATAGCAGCGCAAGGAGCAACTATCAAAACTAGATTATGCACGTGTATGAATGACAGACAGCATGAGAATTAACACACCGTTTCAATTTTGTCGTGATGGTATCCTTCGCCCCAGGGACCAATGCTGTGTTTCTTCCCAGCTTGGTCAGTGTATGAAAATGAGAATGCGTCGATCAGGCCCAAGTAGCTAATCGTTAGGCTCTCCAGACGCCAGGGCTTTTCGTTGATGTCACGGGCTATACCTGCACTTCCACCCCATGGTCCCGTTTTCGTGGGAGTGGGCAAGATCTGCATCCAAGTGTCAGCAATTAATCATCCAACGCAATGTTACGTCTGAGATAGTGTAAAATGGGAACCAAAATAAGCGGTTACAGAAAAAAGGGTCTCAATGGGCTGGGCGGTCATTCAGAAGGCCTGGAAAAGACATTGCTCCAGAATCTCGTACTTAAGAGAGGGTGATGCAAACTGAGAAAACAATTGGGATATGCCTTGGATTGCCCTAGTGTGATGAATGATTGACACATGTGTTTGAGAGGTTTAGAGCTTCCAGTGGTGCATCACATATTGCATGTGTGTGTCACACACCTAAATATGCCCCCCAAGTCAGGCCGAGCGAGGCCCAGCGCTGGCCCAGGTCGGCCTCGGCCTCTTCCTGCTCGGGCAGGGAGGCGTGCGAGTCAGGGGGCACGGCCGCCGCCGCCACCCCTTGATCCCCTCCCTCCCGGAAGAATCCGGAATAGATGAAAGTGTTGGATAATTTTAAGGAAAATAACATAGAGTTTTGTTTACAAAATAAGATTCTGTTTGCTTAGGAAATAGATCGGTTTTGTTAGGAAAGGAGAAGTTCAAATCTATAAGGACTCCTCTTCTAGTTTGCTTGGGATCCAAGTCCGCTAGGAACAATAAATATAGGGGCAATGTAACCGTTTCAATCTTAAGAAGAAATAGAGTTTTGCTTTTTCCCCTATCCCTCTCCCTTCTCAACCTCAGTTCTCTCTCCCTCCCTCTCCCGCTACCATCGCGCCACTCCTCTCTTCCTGCGCTCACTCCTTCCCTGCCCTAGCTGCCGCCGCTCCCTGCGCCCTCAGCAACAGCCGCAGCCCCCTCCCCCAAGTAGAGTTGTGATAGTGTGCATATGATTATGCTTTAGCTAACCAGAGAGTATTATTTGAGGATGAGGCATGATGGGTAGTGGATGAGTGGTGTGGTGAAGTGCAGGCTAGGCGCTTCACACCGATAGACCATGCAATGCTATGGCTTCGTGCCTATGGACTATGCTATGGTGAAGGCCGAGTTGAGACTTTGGTGCTGAAGGGACCGTCCTTTCCAAGGAGCCATGGGCAATCTGGGTTGCTCACATGGAGAGTGCAGTAAGAAATGTCGACAAAAGAATGATGAAGCTGGCGTCTCCCAAGCCGAGGAGGAGGATGATGGCATTGTGGCACTTGGCATAGGCTGGACACACGCCTACATTAGGATAGTGAAGATGATGTCAGTCAAGTCAAAGAGGAAGGCAAATGCATCTAGGCCTTGGCAAAGGTTGAATACACATTGATATTGGTGAGTCACACCTTGCGTGGTGTGTGGGGAGGTTCGCTAGTTTGGTCCTCAAAACTAGGCATAGAGGACTTTGTAGTTTGGGCCTCAAAACTACTGGTGGGAGGTTTGACCCGTTTGGCCGGGCCTCAAAATTGGGGTGACGAGTTTCATTATGCATGGCACCATCACAAATCTTGCAGTGAGGGAAAGCGAAGTCATGAATATGTTAGGAGCATCGGATGCACCGACAAAAACATGGATTGTTTGTGTTGACGGTATTTGGGTTAAGTGCTTTATGTAAGGGAAATTTGAGAGATAATAAGTGCCTATATATAGTGGAGGTGGATGGTTGGGGAAGCCATCCCTTGGAGGTGTCTATCTCATTTTGTGTGTGAAAGAGAAGGCTAGGATTAAAGGAAGAGATGGAGATTTTCACAACTATTTTTCTAGTATTTTTTATATTTTCCTTTGCATGAGTTATAGGCACAATTTTTTAGTGTATTGAGGTCCTTGGAACTTGTTCATATCATGGCTTCAAGCCTAGCTCTTATCACCCAAGTTCCTCCCTCCAAAAACCTTCTCTAATTGCATGCCTGTTTTGGTGGATTAGTGGCATGGTGGATTAGTGACAACTATTTTTCTATAGTGTTTTAGTGGCATGAGGATCGAAGGATGGTTTCTATAGTTTCTATAGTAGGCCGCACATCCACAAAGGATCGGAGGCTAGAGAATGGACCGTGTGTGGCTCTCACACTAGGCTACATGGGTGATAATGGAGATGACGTCGACTAAGTCAATGACAAGGCTTGGACCAAGTCACAGCGCGGTGCCATGAGCGCTTGGTGGACCATAGGGCCAAGGACAAGGAAGGTCGAACACGCGTCGATATCAGTTAGTCATGTCTGACGAGGCGTGCATGATGGTTTCGTGGTTTTGGGCCTCAAAACCATTGGAGTAGGGTTTGCTGGTTTGACCGGTTTGGTCCTCGAAACCAGGGAATGGCAGACTGACAAATACATGGTGGAATCTCGGAGCTTGCAACTAGGCGAAGTGAAGTCAAGAAGGCACCGTGTCCGTTGGATCGATGGCTAGAAACTTGGAACGTTTTACCCCTAGGGGTATTTAGGTTGAGTGCTTTATGTAAGCGAAACATGGGAAATAGCCAAGTGTCTACATATATGGGAGATGGCTGGTTGAGAGACCAAGCCTTTGGGAAGCCCTTGGATTAGACTCTCATTTGTTAGGCTGAGAGCTTTTGGTTAGGGCTAGAAGAGAGGGAGAGACGAGTGGCTCTTTGATTGAGATTTTTGCCATCAAGCTTTGTGATCTGCTAGGAGTGTCTTGTAATCACATATGGTGAAGTAATCCAAAGATCAAATTCATGCACCACTTGTTCTACTCCCCCAAATCTGAAATTTCTCATTTTCGGTGATTTTCGTGGTCATTTTTGAGAGAATTTCTTGCTTCTTCTTAGGCTGAGTCTTTGGCACATTTTTGGGAGTCTTTGGGATCCTTGGAACATATCTAATCCATGTCTTGTAGCCCAGATTTTAATCTCTTGGTTCCAAGCCCCAAAACTCTCCTTTTCAAGCCTCTTTTGGTGATTTTCTTGGAGATCTTTGAGCTGAAGCTTTTAGGTTGTTCTTGGTTGACATTTAGGTGCTATG
Organism: Miscanthus floridulus; assembly: GCF_019320115.1. Lineage (NCBI taxonomy): Eukaryota > Viridiplantae > Streptophyta > Magnoliopsida > Poales > Poaceae > Miscanthus > Miscanthus floridulus. The sequence continues at coordinate 28,062,850 of NC_089595.1, forward strand.
AATTCTTGAGAACTTATCTAGCCACTAGTTTTTACTGATTTCCGATGAACACCTAAAAATCATCATTTGGAGTGCTCTTGACAAAACCCCAATTTGAGAGAGTTATTCTGAAATTCTGTTTCAAGCTTTGATGTTTTCAACTTGATATCTTGGGGACAACTTCTTAATGGGTTATTCAAGTTGTGTGCAAAGTTTCAAAAATTTTCAATTTGAATTGATTTTGAATTTTTCTTGGAGAGGATTCTGCCAAAAACAACAAAAAAAACTTGCCAGACCAGTTTGCAAAACTAGCCAAACCGGTTTTCACGACTTTCTCCATTTGAGGTGATTGTTATGGACATGTTATTTATGATGTTTTGACAAAAATTCATGGTATTTGGAGGTCATTTGATTGAGTTTTGACTTTTTCCTTTCCAAGTTTATGGGCTGAAAACAACAAAACCAGTTTTTGAAACCGGCTAAGCCAGTTTTGACTGAATTTGTTCAGATTTTGTCTTTTTTTTTTGCACCCAATCGCTTTCGTATCTCTCCAAACTAGTTTCTTGGGTCTGTATGTCTGTTGTGACTACGAGATCTTGGCTAGTACTGTTGAAAGAGGTTTGTTGGTAACGTTTGGGACATTGCCAACATATTATTCATCTGCTTGGCTTGAACAAATTGAATCCCATTCACCCCTTCTCTGGTCACCATTCCAGGCCTTCACTTATATATTTAGGGCCTGTTTGAGACTGCTATGCTTAAGTTTTCTCAGCTCTACTCCACTAACTCTTTCATAAAGGACCTCCACTCTGGAGTTACGAGAGCAGGTTGTTTGGCACATACTTGGAAAAGGTCTAATATATGCACCGCAATGATTTTTGGTGTATGCCCCTCAATGATGTTCGATATCTTTGTGTAATGGGGTGACAGTGGTGGATAATTTCCCTAACTCCTGAGAAAGTATATACGGAAGTCGAAATCCTGGAGTATCCCTTGAGGTACTCCTTTAAAAATATGGAGCTGGCCTCCAAATCCATCTTTTCCTCGAGCGGAGTTTTAGGAGCAGGAGGTGTTTTTTGGCAAGATAAAGTTGGAGCATAGCTGCAAAATCTGGAGCAGAGCAGTGTCAAATACCCCCTTAACATCCCACGGATATAAAGTTGGTAGGTGGACCAAATATTACAATATATATAATGTTGCTGGTATATATGTAAATAGCGTTAGAGTTCTTACCTGTCCTGGCATTGGGAGGGGCCGACGTATCTTTATATTGCTGGGGCACTGGGTCTGAAAGCAAATTAAACACCTCCATTAACTAAATTTTTGACACGTTGCATGCATCATAGTACGTGCTGTAATTCATACCATGTATACTCCAATTGAATAGAGGTGTTGTCCAGATCTACCATGGAATCCCACTATGCTACTGCCCTCTGCAGCCCTGAAGCTGAAAGGGGTTGATGGCACATTTTGATGATACGGATTTCCGAAAGGTCCGCAGGTTCTGATGTTGGTGACGAACGTAAGTGACATCATAAGAATGTTGCCAAAATGAATCCCATAAAACCCAGATACCTCTTCCACAAACTCCGATGGCTCAAAAAGGATCTACAAAACAACACACCAATAAACGATTAGAAAACCATATAGTTAATTATAGAACGGCATAACAAAAGATCCAAAGACTAGATTATGTACTGCATGCGTACAAACACACCGTTTCGGTTTTTTCTTGCGGGTGACTGTATCCTGCGCCCCAAGGGCCAACGGTTTGTTGTTTTCCAGCTTTGTCAATGTACGAAAACGAGAACTCATCGATTAATCCTAAGTAGCTAATTGTCAGACTCTCCAAACGCCATGGCTTTTCCTCTACGTCTCGTGCAGTACCTGCTTTTCCACCAACTAGTCCACTCTTAATGATGTCACTGGACAAACTCTGCATGGATGTAATTTGTAGATGCGTGTCAGCAATTTTTCATCCAACATAGACATAGATGGACTCAAAGTGAACCCAGTGAAAAATTAAAGCTACAATGGTTTGTTAGTCCACGAACAAAGACGTTAGTATGCGAACAATTAAGTTCAATATCAAAAGATTAGCCATACTGATAATACTCTATCCATCCTATTAGTAGACTTATATAAGGACAGTTCCATCCTAGAAACTATGAGTATGTAGACACTACACATATAAATATCCGTGCCTTTGATTTGCATATGAAACTGTGCATTAAGAGAGATTGTTTCATTCATCAACCTAAACCTTTAAAGATGACGTGGCACCTTTGGAAACCGCTTAACGAAACACCCACTAATATGGCCTAAACATTTCTTCCTCTCTCTATTCCTTAATTCTAAATCATCATTTTGCTTAGTTGGCACTCTAATTAATAACCATAATAGCTTCTGAGTTTTGACTGCCCTTTGTCTAAAATAGAGTTGGGACTGCCCTAAGATTACTTTTAGTCAATTAATTTATTCTCATTTAGCAGTCGCGACTTGTCAATTTTTGCTGCCGCATGTTCCCAACAAGCAGGCCCAGCTGGTTTGACCCGGGAGTGATCATGGACACTATTTATCTAGTGAGCTATACCATTGGTAGTTTGGGCCCAGTATATGTTGCCATTTCTGTGTACTTGTATTGTTTCAGATATACCTGATCCATGAGAAATTGTGTGTGATTGATGGATTCCTCCAGAAACCTTTTTTCAGTATCCTTGAGGATACGCACGATCTCTGCTACAGTAGGCCTATTGTTTCTTTCACCATCAACACATTTCATTGCTATTGTAATGCAGATATCCACTTGGTCAGATTCTGTTGATGCGCATGGTGATGCGGTTGCATTTATCTGTTTTGTCCAATCCATATTTACCTGTACATTCAGAACATAAAAGTGGAATTGAAAATGGAGGGATAATATAGTACTACGCAAACGAAAACTATTCTTAGAATCAAAGGATTGTTTCCCATACCTGATCAATAAATTGTTTTACGTCACCCATTTGACAAAATTCGTCATAACCCGTAGGTCCAGCCATTACCTCTATCATTGTAACCCCTAAACTGAAAACGTCATTCTTGGGCGAGATCATTTTTCTATATTGATACTCTGGCGCCATGTATTTCCTGCATGAAAGAGAAATATTCAGAAAAAAGTCTGGACCTGAGAAAACATGTCAAGTCAGGAAGTTCACTCACGTCGTTCCTGTAACACTTTCTCTTTGTGTGACATGGGTACTTGCTCCGTGGAAGAGCCTTGACAATCCAAAGTCTGCAATTTTGGCAACCATATTGTCGTCCAGCAATATATTGGCAGGTTTCAAATCCAGGTGAAGAATTGGTGTTCCACATCCTTCATGGAGGAAATATAAGCCCTCACAGACCCCCTTAATTATATTGAAAAGGGTGCGCCAGTCACGATCGCAAGATCCATTGTAACAAGCTAGTAGAAAATGAGAATAATATTGAAGAATTTATTTTTCATAAATTTTTGTTGCAAGAAAGCAATAGAATTAAGTTGAAGTGTATTTACCTGTTAGATACCTGTCTAGGCTTCCACCCTGCAAGTATTCTAAGCAGATAGCTCTGTATGTGCGCTGAGAGAAACGTAGTTTGCCATTGTATTCAACATGTTCTTTATGCATTTCATAACAATAACCAATTAACTTTACAATATGTGGATGATTGATACTCAAAAGATTACTAAACTCATTCTCAAATTGACTCTCGTCAGCTCCAATTATCTCGTGAAGCAATTTCACTGCAATGTCCTCCCCATTGTAAACTCCCTGTTAATTAGATAAGATATGCTTAATTAATACATGATGTTGTGGCATGCTTAATGGTTCTCGTATAGGTTGATGCATGTCATGTATGGATGGCAGAGAAGATTAACAGACCAGAGAATGTGTATGCAGAAAAACATGCATGAGATTTGCCTAAGGCCAGGAGGCAATCTAGTGGAACGATTCTCATACATCTTGCTCTGATTTCATGGTGACATGTCTACCTACCATAGGAATCTCTCAAAGTTTAGCTGTTTTAATTTTTCTAGTCCAACCTGGTCAATGTGGAGGACCAAGAATAAGATGGCAATAAAAAAACCTTCACTAACAGTCCAAGTGAGGTGACCTTTTTTGGTCTCTGCTTGCTGCATAAAGAGTTGAATCCTAGTGTCAACCATTTCATTTTTTTTAATTGAAAATGTTGTTTACTAGGCTGCTACACCGGCCCCTCGGGTAGTAGTAAGGAGGTGGGGACCACAACGCGTTGAGCTTGTACAGGACATGGCCGGTGGGATCGGGTCCCCAGGGCAAGCTGTGTCGGTCTGGGCCTTGGTTAGTGAGAGAGGGAGCGGTTGCCTTATGTGAGCCTAGCAGGGTTAGTACGGGTGTGTGTGTAGGTTTAATCCAGCTAGATGTTAATCGATTGCAATCGCCGTCTCTCCTCGGGTATAGACGATGCCACTTTGCCGTTGTCTACCTTAATAGTAATGCAACTGTAACCATGGAGGAGAAAATTTTGTTATGGGAACTTGATAATCTGATTGCTTACCACTTGCTTGAAAGTAGTTTTAGGTGCAAACTTAAACTGGTTAGGTAATAAACCTACACATGACTAGTAAAATTTAAATATAAGGACTTACTTCTAGTAAGCTTTCATAAAAGACAAAAGAACCAGCAAACCAAAAGCCCCATGCATATCCTTTGAGAGTTGGGAGACTACTCCCACCTTATTCGGGCAAGTCTTGTTGAGTACACTTCATTACTTAGGGTTTTACCCCCAATTTTGTAGGTGAGAGCATGGAGTAGTAGTAGGTCTTCATCTCCTTTGGGCCTTGCAGCTTGGTCCAAAATGGAGACCTTATGTTGCTGTGGTGGTACTCTCCTGGTGGGCACAGCGAGGGTGTCACATGTATCGTTGTTTAGTTAATTTACTTTATGTTGTGTAGTGGCATGTAGAGGCAAAACACTTGTCATTCATCCTCTATATGAGATGATGAACCCATGTGATGTATGAAATGTTCCTACGTTGTAAGTTTTATTCATTTGTTATGGATTCTGGCATAAATCATGGATTGTTTCGAGTTCTCCCATGGTGGTGTGCTCGATACACTTGTTTGTTTAACTAGGTCTATTGGGTACTTAGTGCTAAATGGATGGCGAGTATGCTTGGATTGAGTTTTGTCAGGCAAGTCTGCCACACAATCATTATGACTAATGTGTGTTTTCCAGCGTCATTACTTAAGTGAGGTCACAATGATGATTGATGTTGGGCAACTATGGTTTTCATGCCCTATTGGTGGTATCTATGTTGGTTTTTAAAGGATGAGCGCGAACATTAATGATTGTCTAGTTCTTAGTGTCAACGACATTGAGGGACACTTACAGTAGTGATAGGATCTTTGTTTTCTCCTTTGGCCTACTATAAAGGGAGTATGAATAAGTAGCTTGACCTGGTTAAGTCTAGTAAGTGGATATGATGGACACTTGTTAAACTAGCGCTATGTAGCACAAATGAAGCCCAAGGATCAATGAAATCAAAACCAAACTCAAAGGTGTTTGAAATGGATGGGTTTGGAGATGTTTACGGTGCATTGGAGTTCCCTGGAGTTGCACTAGAGTGTGCACTGGAGTTCCCCTATAGTGCACGGTTTCAGACAGGAAACGATTTAGTTGCACCTTGGTGTGCATCAGAGGTGTCACACCGGATCTTCTTTACAAAGAAGGTTTTCTGGTGTCCTAGCTGAGTTGTACTCATTAGAGGTGTCCGATGTGCATCGGAGCTATCACACTGGACAGCGACTCCAATATGTTTTTCAAAGGGGCTGAGAACCCACTGGATCCCTCCGGTGGTCCACCAGAGTGCCTGTACAGTAACAGCTACCAAAACTCTCTGGTGCTCATGTTTTTGCTGGGAGGAGGAGCAACGACTAGACTTTGGGGTTGGCCCTAAATATACCGCTCTATCTCATGATTAGAACTCTCTCTGCATTCTAAAGATACACCTACACTTGCTGGTGTCCAAGAGAGAGATTTGGCCTATGGAGTGATTGAGATTTTCTAATTGAAGATGAAGGACTAGTGCTTTGGGAGTAGCAAGTGTGCATCCACTCTTCTCATTAGGCTTAGTTGGGTCAAGTGAGAGTTTGTGCTTGTTACTCTTGATGATTGGCATCACCTAGACGGTTTGGTGGCGATCGGTGACTTGGTAATCTCTTAGAGGAGCTTGTGGGAGGCCCAAGTTGGTGTAAACGATTGTTGGTGATTCATCGTGCAGGAGTGGCGAAGAATTAACATAGAGAGAGCACTTTGCGCGGATCAAGGAGGAGCAATACCCTTGAGCATGTGCTCCAACGATGACTAGTGGATATTGCAGACTATCTCCAATGCCTTAGGGAAACATCGCCATGTTCCTAACACTTCTCCTTACTTTTGAGAATTTACTTTCATGCAATTACTTTGTTAGAGTTACCATGCTGAACTAGGGTTGGAAATAGTTTCAAGACTTTGCGTGGTAGGCTAGAAACACTTGTGTAGGCACTATGGTGAAATTGGATAATAAACGATAGATTCTAATTGTTTAAAACTTTTAGATTATTAGTCCAATTCACCCCCTCTTGGGTATCTTGATCATTTCAACACAGAAAGACATTGATCTATAAGTTGCCCTCAAGTGCTTCATAATAGATCATTGTGGATTTGTCATGAAGATTAAGGAGATTTTCTTTGCTTCTACATCTACAGCATCCACATCTGAGGTAGAAAGCAATGTAAGTGTGCTTTTATCCTTGAAAACCATATGTTTGATCGGTCTGCCAATATGTTTTTTTGATTGCAAAAATCTTTAGTCATAGTCGTAGACTATAGTTTAGATAAGTGGGAAGGGAAGAAATCTACACTCTTTCTAGTTTCTAATACTTTGCCTCATGATGAATATAAGAGTGGATCATCAATGGTTGTTGCTAGTCAACTTATGGGATGTTGTTCAACAATTACAAACGGCGACGAAAGGGTATACACAAAGTAGTCAACTCAAGTTATGCAATTCATCCATTGAGGCCGAAACATCCAATTTAGTGTTAGTGCCACACATCAATTTACAACACCCCCAATTGTTACTTTACCTCCTATTTCGGCTACGCTATGCCAAATTGACGTGTTAGATAATTTTGTGCCGCCATATACTACTATAGTATAACTCTGCCTATGTTGTCTCAACATAGTAGGTCCTAAGCCCTGGTAAAGGAGCAGGGTTGTGATAGGTGTGGTGAGCCAACATTAAATCTAGCTATTCTAATAGAGATGAAACCCAAAAGAAAACCGTTGGGGTGTAACCCTCTTAGCGACGTGCCATATCAGAACCTGGGTATGGTGTTAAATGGGTAAGGGCTAGGTCGGCACCCCCTTGGTGACGCGCTGTGTCATGATCTGGGCATGGTGTCAAGTGAGCAAGGATCGGGTCGTCGCTTCCTTAGTGGCGCGCTACATCGGCGCCCGGGTGTAGTGAAAAATGATCAAGGGTCTTCACATATGAGTCAACGGGTACGAAGGGTAAGGAAGCTAGTTGAACCAACTAGGATCCGTTTAGGTAGTTGGAATATAAGGTCGCTTACAGGTAAGTTAAGAGAATTAGTTGATAACGTGACTAGGAGGCGTGTAAATATATTATGCGTTCAAGAGACTAAATGGAAGGGTCAGAAGGTGAAGGAGGTGGACAATACAAGTTTCAAGCTTTGGTACACAAGGACAGTCATGAATAGAAATGGAGTAGGAGTTTTGATTGATAAGAGCCTCAAGAATGGTGTGGTGGGAGTGAGAAGGCAAGGAGATAGGATTATCTTAGTCAAGCTTGTCGTTGGTGATATGGTCTTGAACGTAATTAGTGCGTATGCCCCCCCAAGTAGGCCTCGACGAGGGTGCTAAGAGACAGTTCTAGGAAGACTTAGATGGCTTGATTAGAGCTGTACCTAGTAGTGAGAAGCTTTTTATAGGAGGAGATCTTAATGGGCATGTAGGTACTATAAGCACAGGTTTCGAGGCAGTTCATGGAGGTTTTGGGTATGGTAGTAGGAATCGGGAGGGGGAGGAAGTTCTGGACTTCGTGGTAGCTTTTGACCTGATGATAGCCAACACTTGCTTTAGAAAGAGAGAATCTCATCTAGTGACCTTTAGTAGCGGACAACACTCTAGCCACATTGACTTTGTCCTTGCAAGAAGAAAGGACAAACGAGCATACTTGGGTTGCAAGGTGATACCAGGGGAGTGTGTTGTTTCTCAACATAAGCTTTTGGTGGCAGACTTTCATTTTCAGGTGCGTACCCGTAGGGATAAATAAGCTAAGATTGAAAGAACAAAGTGGTAGAAACTGAAAGGGGAGACATCAGAGGTATTCAGGGAAAGGGTTATCAAAGAGGGCTCTTGGAAGGAAGAAGAGGACATAAACAACATGTGGGAGAAGATGGCAACCAACATTCGGAAGGTGGCCTTAGAGGTGTGTGGAGTAACCAAAGGAAGTGGAGGCGAGGCTAAAGATACTTGGTGGTGGAATGAGGAAGTCCAAAGGGCTATTAAGGAGAAGAAAGAATGCTATAGACGCTTGTACCATGACAGGAGTGTGGACAACATAGAGAAGTACAAGGTGGCAAAGAAGACTGCAAAGCGAGCTATAAGTGTGGCAAAGGGTAGAGCGTACGAGGATCTTTACCAACATTTGAGTATGAAGGAAGGAGAGAAGGATATTTATAGGATGGTTAGGGTTCGTGAGAGAAAGACAAGGGACTTCAACCAAGTTAAGTGCATTAAGGATGAAAGGGAGTATCTCTTGGTGAAGGAGGATGAGATCCGACATCGATGGCAAGAGTATTTTGACAAATTGTTCAATAGTAAGAATACGGACAGAACCTTTCAGTTGGATGACTCTTTTGATGACACTAATAGACGCTTTGTGCAGAGAATTCAAGAATCTGAGGTCAGAGAGGCGTTGAAAAGGATGAAAGAAGGTAAGGCAATGGGACCAGATGGTATCCCAATCAAGGTGTGGAGATGCCTCAGGGACATAGCTATAGTATGACTAACCAAGCTGTTCAACCATAGTTTTCGATCGAACAAGATGCCTGATGAGTGAAGGAGAAGTATATTAATACCGATCTACAAGAATAAAGGGGATATTCAAAGTTGTACTAATTACCAGGGAATTAAGTTGATGAGCTACACTATGAAGCTATGGGAGAGAGTTATCGAGAATCGCTTGAGAGCAATAACGCGGATCTCTATGAACCAATTTTGTTTCATGCCCGAAAGGTCAATCATGGAAGCCATTTTCTTAATAAGACAAGTTATGGAGCAGTATAGGGAGAAGAAGGACCTACACATTGTTTTTATTGACTTGAAGAAGGCTTATGATAAAATACCAAGGAATGTTATGTGGTGGGCTTTGGACAAACATAAAGTCCCAACGAAGTATGTCGGGCTCATTAAGGACATGTACAACAATGTTGTGACTAGTGTTCGAACAAGTGATGGAGACACGAATGACTTCCCGATTAGGATAGGACTACATCAAGGGTCAGCTTTGAGCCCTTATCTGTTTGCCTTAGTGATGGTGTGGGAGTACGGCCCCCAGTATCCACAAGACAAGATATGGGCTGCACCATCAGAGGTGGCGCAGCCCACAAGATCAAGGCGTGCACGGCGCTGCTCGGCGTGCACCGCAAGCTATTATATAGTACCAAATAGGATACTTTCCTTGTAACCCTACCCCTCTAGAGTATATAAGGAGAGGCAGGGGTCCCCTAGTGGACACGATCGATACATCTCAATGCAATACATCAGAACACAGGATGTAGGTATTATGTCATACTAATGGCCGAACCTGTCAAAATCTTGTATCTCGGTGCTTGTATTGCCATCTCGCTCCTAATCTCGCTGACCTCTACGACAAATCTACCATCGTGGGATACCCCTCGGTGGACTACCGAGCATCTTTTGTCGACAGTTGGCGTGCCAGGTAGGGGTGTGCGCTTGATCCATGGCGAGCCAGATGGACCTCAAATCAACAGCGCGTTCTCGTCATCAATCTCGTGGAGATCCATGCCGGTCCACGACAACGATTCATCGCTGGCTACACCAGCCCCCGCAACAGCAGATCTGATCTCAGAACCATCTCCGAGGTCGCCTTCACCAACAACTCACCGCCCGCCAGGTGCTCACCGTCAACGCCGACCAGATAATGCCATACGTCGCCGACCAGACTTTCTGTCTAAAGCTAAGTCATGTTTTAATATTTTTATAAATATTCTGCAATCTCCGTATATCATCATAATGTTTCTCCATGTTTGCTCTCCAAACGATTTTCTGAACCCCCGAACAGTCATGTTGATGCTCGGACGCCTCCAGAGACGGCCCTGTCTCCGGCTCCTCCCTACACGTGCATGAGCGTTTGCCCTCTGCGTTATGGGTGGTCGGCAGTGGCTCCTTAGCGACGCCTGTTCCTCCTACACGTGCACGGGCTCCGTGCTCGACGTTATGGACTATGGGCTAGCTAGGGCTAGAGACTCAGCTACACACTAACTGGCCGGGCGGTTTATATTAAATATAAATACATCTTCGCTCCAACTGATCGCCGAGCTACGTACGCTATTTTTTTCTCTGGCGTTTATATATTTTTACATCATGTACTACCCGTTCTACATATTTGTATTGCAGGATCATCGTCCAAGTGATCGGATCACCTGGTGCTCGGACTTCTCCACCGATCAACTGGTCAGACCGCTAGGTTCATCGACTTCATCGCTGACCAGTTGATCGGACTGTTCGCTTGTCGCTTCTACTCAATGCTCACTTCGCCGCCAACCAGTTGACCGGACTGTTCGTCGCTCGTGCTTCGTCGCCAGCTACGCCGATTACTCCTCAGTGCTCGGATTCTTCGTGCTCGAGGACTAAGTGATCACACTTCACCTCACGGATGTCGCTAGCTACGCTGGGGACTCCTCGGTGCTCGGACATCGCCAGCGACGTCGGGGACTCCTCGCTCTTCGGTGCTCGGACATCGCCAGCGACGCCGAGAACTCCTCGCTCCTCGGTGCTCGGACATCGCCAGCGACGCCGAGGACTCCTCGCTCCTCGGTGCTCGGACATCGCTAGCGACGCCGGGGACTCCTCACTCCTCGGTGCTCGGACATCGTCAGCGACGTCAGGGACTCCTCGCTCCTCGGTGCTCGGACATTGCCAGCGACGCCGGGGACTCCTCGCTCTTCAGTGCTCGGACATCACCAGCGACGCCGGGGACTCCTCGGTGCTCGGACATCGCCAGCGATGCCGAGGACTCCTCACACCTCGGTGCTCGGACATCGCCAACGACGTCGGGGACTCCTTGGTACTCGGACATCGCCAGCGATGCCGGGGACTCCTCGCTCCTCGGTGATCGGACTTCGCCAGTGATGCTGGGGACTCCTCGCTCCTCAGTGCTCGGACATCACCAGCGACGCCGGGGACTCCTCGCTCCTCGGTGCTTGGACATCGCCAGCGATGCCGGAAACTCCTCGGTACTCGGACATCGCCAGCGACGCCGAGGACTCCTCGCTCCTCGGTGATCGGACATCGCCAGCGACGCCGGGGACTCCTCGCTCTTCGGTGCTCGGACATCGCCAGCGACACCGGGGACTCCTCAGTGCTCCCTTGGTGGTCGGATCTTGCTATGTCTCATCGGTGTGCTATCAAGCTGCTCCACGCTGTTCGGATCAGGGTGCTGATCTTGGGCAGCACATCTGGGGTCTTGATATGCGCATGTCGGACGACGTCGGCAAAGCTTTCAGACTTCTTTTTCTTTGACCCTGCTACAAGATTCATTCTTCATCTTCCAGCAGGCTCGGGGACTAAGTGGGCACACTTCACCTTGCAGTGAATGTGCGTTTTTCTCATCTCGAGGTTACGCCCAGGGACTGGCTGTCAGCTCGGCTGGTCTTCTACTTTCTGACCCTAGCACCACGTGACTACGTCACCTACTGTTAGGCTCGGGGACTAGCTGTGGGGGTACGGCCCCCGGTATCCACAAGACAAGACATGGCCCGCACCATCAGAGGTGGCACAGCCCATAAGATCAAGGCATGCACGGCGCTGCTCGGCGTGCACCGCAAGCTATTGTATAGTACCAAATAGGATGCTTTCCTTGTAACCCTACCTCTCCAGAGTATATAAGGAGAGGCAGGGGTCCCCTAGTGGACACGATCGATATATCTCAATGCAATACATCAGAACACAGGATGTAGGTATTACGTCATACTGACGGCCGAACCTGTCTAAATCTTATATCTTGGTGCTTGTATTGCCATCTCACTCCTGATCTCGCTCACCTCTACGACAAATCTACCATCGTGGGATACCCCTCGGTTGACTGCCGAGCATCTTTTGTCGACAGATGGATGAGGTCACAAGGGACATACAAGGGGACATCCCTTGGTGTATGCTTTTCGCGGACGATGTAGTGCTAGTTGATGAAAGCCGGACAGGAGTGAATCAGAAACTAGAGTTATGGCGAGAGACTTTGGAGTCCAAAGGTTTTAGACTCAGTAGAACTAAAACTGAGTATATGAAATGTGACTTTGACACTACTACTCGAGAGGAGGAAGATATTAGTTTGGAAGGTCTAGTAGTGCCTAGGAAGGATACCTTTTGATATTTAGGATCAATGCTAGAGAGAGACGGGGATATTGATGAAGATATTAGCCATAGAATCAAAGCAGGGTGGATGAAGTGGCGCCAAGCATCTGGTGTCCTATATGACAAAAGGGTACAACAGAAGCTAAAAAGCAAGACGACATGTTCAACAGATAAGTGTCGCGGAAATACGTATGTTGCGTTGGATTTGCGGTCATACAAGAAGGGATCGAGTTCGGAACGATGATATACGTGATAGATTAGGGGTAGCACCAATTGAAGAAAAGCTTGTCCAACACCGGTTGAGATGGTTTGGATATGTCCAACGAAGACCTTCAAAGACACCGTCGCGTAGTGGAATCCTAAGCTAGGATAGTAACGTGAAGAGAGGCAGAGGAAGACCTAAGTTGACTTGGGTAGAGGCAATAAAAGGAGACTTAAAATTATGAAATATACCCAAAGACTTAGCCTTAGATAGGAGTGCTTAGAAAACAGCTTTTCACGTGCCTGAACCGCTGGGTTTTAACTCTAGCATGCCCCAACTTGTTTGGGACTTAAAGGCTTTGTTGTTGTTGTTGTTGTATATACTACTACAGTATATGAGTCTGAAGTTGTTCCTGTTGGTTTTGGAGTGCCATATGGTCTTACGGCCAATGAGTGACTCAAATATTATCTTAAAACATCTCCAAACAAAATATATATTGCCTAATCTGCCCAAATCTCTCCATAAAGAACAATGACACATACATCACAGCCTAGCACTTCCTACAATTAAGCAAAGTTTTTTTTGAGATTACAATTAAGCTAAGATTTGGCCACATGGGATGAATACTTTACAAAATTTATGAAGGATATAACTAACTTAATTCAAGAAAACCTAGGAGCAGAACTAAAGCCAGGGAAAGTATTCTTAATAGAAATCATATCCGTGCTACTTTGATTCGGCTGCTTACCCCATCAGGTGGAGAGTTCCTGAGTCATGTCAACTTTAATGGAGAGGATAGCAAAACCACCAGTGGAGCATATAAGTCAACATCATGCACAGTTGGGAGAAGCGAGTTCAATTGAAGTGGTTAAAATGCACTTGTTTACTGCAACAGTTTTTCTTTCATGGTTTTCATCCTTAGCTCCTAATTGTATTTATGCTTGGGAACAATATATTAGAGCATCAATTTCACGGACTTTTATAATGGAACTAATGAATTGAAATTGCACACGGCGGAGATCTACAAGGAAATCCTCTACCTTGGGCGCTTAATGGCAGATATTTGGAAGTAGCACCTAAGTCTGTGGCAAGAAGTACAGAAAGGTAACAATGACCGATATATCATATCTGTAAATATCACCCTTAGAACAACTTTTGCTCGACGTATTCTGTTCTAGCATCACCCTTAGCTTGTTTATGGCTGTAATATGTTTTTAAATTCACAAAATTCACCTAAAACAGGACAATATATGTTGACAGATGTTTTGAGACAATTGGGCTGTTTCGACAAAACTGGCATAGTCAGAGCGGTTTTCTCTGGTCTGAGTTGAAGTTAGGACTTCGTTGTAGAATATAAGTTGTAAATGATTCATATCAGGATAGGACCACTCTCACCTTACAAATATAAATGGCCACGACGGATATTAATGTATCCAATTGAATAAAAAATAATACACATCTACTTCATATCTCTCTCAAACCCTAAATTTTTCCACATGTATATTGTTCTGCAAACTTTTCGACATCCACGAGTTATGCCAGTGCGGCCATAGCAGTTAGCTAGGTAGGGATTGGCTCTCATTATTGCTGGATTTGGTTTGAGTGACATCAAACTGAGGGCTTGTTTGATAGCAATCGTGGACTAAGCTTTAGTCCCGTAAACTTTAGTCATAAGGTATCCGAAATAGGTGGATTAAAAGTGAACTAATCCTTAGTTTTGAACCTAACTAGTAATTAGTTTATTAGTTAGCAAATATGAACTAATATGTACTACGAGTCTTTGTCCAGAAAAACTACTTACTTTTTATCCATGTATCCAAATAACATTGGACTAAACTTTAGCATTTTAATTATCAAAGATTATTTAGACATTTCTAGAAAACATATATACTAGAAAGACTGGCGTGGCTTTGTCGAGCCATGCTTGGAGCAGACTAGCTGCCCAACCCATTTTATTCTTTTGTATGTCCAATGTCCTAGAGGACTTCAATTGTTGATGGCTTGCTATTCTAAGGAGTACTCTATTTTCTGGCTAGCTTTAAAGGCACACCAATTTGTGGCGTGGGCTGATTGAATTGGATTATAGTAAGTGCTGAGATTGTTCACAGAGATATTCTTTTTTTTTTTTTGCAGTGAATCAGTTCACAGATGTTGTATCAGTAAGAGAATGATAATTTATTTTGTTGGGAGTATGGATGTCATAGATGATTATAGATTCTTGTTTTTCTCCTGAAGACCTGAACTGAGTGAACTTTGCTTTGAATGAGATTTAAAAGTGAAAGCACTCAACAAACAGAGTCTGCCAACTCATCCACTGCTCTTTGAATAGACTGGGATAGTATGGTGTCATTGGGGAAAGAGAACTGAACATGGACTTAAGTAGCTTTCCGTCACTTGGCATGTGTGAATGAACAATCACACCCTCATCCTTTTCTCTATTACTCCCACTATATATAGAACTACTATCCTGTAGCTGGCTACAGAATAACTTATTCTGTAGCCACTTTGAGTTATGATAATTACTATGTTAATTTACGAGATTATAGTAACTCCTTACTAAGTGGTTTAATATAACGTTATGGTAAATATCCTCATGTATTATAGTAACCCAACTATCGTAAATATGTATTGACATTATGGTAAATTAGTATATAAAATTATAGTAAATGGAGGTGGCTACAGAATAACTTATTTTGTAGCCGGCTACTGAATAGCCTCTCCCTATATATATATATATATATATATATATATATATATATATATATATATATATAGAACTACTACTCTGTAGCTGGCTACAAAATAACTTATTCTGTAGCCACTTTGAGTTACGATAATTACTATATTAATTTATGAGATTATAGTAACTCATTACTAAGTGGTTTACTATAACGTTATGGTAAATATCCCCGTGTGTTATAGTAACCCAACTATAGTAAATATATATTGACATTATAGTAAATTAGTATATAAAATTATGGTAAATAGAGGTGGCTACAGAATAACTTATTCTGTAGCTGGCTACTGAATAGCCTCTCCCTATATATATATATATGGCCTGCGCGCTCCCCTGCTTGCTCCCATACCTCCAGGGTCATGCTGCGCAGCGCGTCATGGTGCGTCGGGTTGTTTGGCCAGACACGCGCGTTATCGTGTGCTAGGGCAACGACGCTGGAACTACGCCGCCTCCACACCCCGAGCCTCGCGCACGCCTCCTCAGCGCCACCTCTAGAGACTGCGCAGCGCGTCATGGTGCGTCGGGTTGTTTGGCCAGACACGCGCGTTATCGTGTGCTAGGGCAACGACGCTGGAACTACGCCGCCTCCACACCCCGAGCCTTGCGCACGCCTCCTCAGCGCCACCTCTAGAGAGAGTTACTATATATATATATATATATATATATATATATATATATATATATATAGTAACTCTCTCTAGAGGTGGCGCTGAGGAGGCGTGCGCGAGGCTCGGGGTGTGGAGGCGGCGTAGTTCCAGCGTCGTTGCCCTAGCACACGATAACGCGCGTGTCTGGCCAAACAACCCGACGCACCATGACGCGCTGCGCAGCATGACCCTGGAGGTATGGGAGCAAGCAGGGGAGCGCGCAGGCCCAGTGGTGCAAGAGGCGTGACCCCGGCACGCAAGGGTCCTCAAGTCGCCACAGTATGTGCAGGCCCTGTGGGCAGGAGGTGGCGCAGTCGGTCCATGGCGCTTGGGCAAGGTCACCTGCAGCATGCTGCCTCGGTTCGTTCTATCCGTGGCGGCGGTGCTAATGGCCGCTTTGTCGGTGAACTGCATCCGCTTCGCCGGGAGGGGGGCACTTGAGGACGGAGGAGCGGAACAAGCAGGTAACATGGTTCAAAGAATGGAATGATTTGAGTGTCCTGACTTAACCTCTAGAGAATGCAAGAGCTCAGGGAATGTGTTGCCGGCTCGATTCGGTATGATCAGTCTGAGGTTTTTCTGTTCACGTGGCCGTATGAGGTGCGAGTGTCTCTGGTGCACGTTTCGTCTTGTAAAAGATTGTAAATGCAGATATCTTTATAACATATATATAGTTATTGGTGTACCAAATACTACAATGTTAATTCTTATTCCCGCATATACCCCAACCCTTTGGGTCTTTCATGCTTCACGCATGACAATCCATGTACCATCACAAGGGCAATGATAAGCTAATTGATAGCTAGCTAAAAATTAGTCAAAATTAGCTCAAAACCATCAAAACACGAGGACTAATAGACCCTAAGTTTTTAGCTAAGTCTTTAACTAGTTGTTAGCCAACTAGCTAACCAACCTCAGCTTACTATGTTAATTTTAATTCAACTAGTGACTAGCTCCAGCTCATCTAAATACACCCTATAGTAATACCCTGAACATTCGCTGGTGTAAAAATTCTATCGGATGGCATGTAGCGGCAGCTTTGCTCTTTCTTAGGGCAGTCTCAATGGTGCATTGATGATGGTTTCTATCCTCATTAAATGACTTGCCACGTAGGCAAAACGCTAATATGGCAACGTAATTAATGAAGAAAGAGAGCAAAAATCATAGAAATGGTTTCTTCATGAAGAAACCAGGTCTACTCTTGACCTAATGCACCAAGAAACCATGAAATCGCCATTGGGGAGAAACCACCAGTTTCTAGGGAGCTCGTGTCGCACTCCCATTGGAGGAAGAAGATAGAGTTGAGAGAGAGAAAGAGAAAATAATTATTACTCATAGAAACCATGGGTTGGAAAGCAGTATTTTTTTTATGCGGTATCCTATGTTATAGAAACTACTAGTTTCTTTCATCGTGACTGCCCTCAACGTACCTTGAAAACATGTCCGTACCCCCCATTTCCAATCTTCTGCTCGTCAGAGAAGTTATTGGTAATTTCCCGTAGGTTGTGAAGCTCTATTCTCATTGTTGTAATAGTTCAATGGTGCAAGGTGGACCCTTTTCTGCATGCACAAAAACATGTATATAAGCAAAATAAGTATTGCTAGTCAAGACTATATATATTTCTCCAAGGCTGTTCCCTCGTATAAAAAATACAAGTTCACTGGAACTGCGTCACGGCTTACGATATGACACATTGAATAGCAATTCAATTTAGATGTTTAACATAAATAAAAAAAATCCTTCTTTTGAAGGTGAAAAGCATCACTGCAGGTTTTAATAAATCTAATGGGGTGAAAGTGTTGCTCACGGAGTATGGTGTCTAGAAATGCCTGAAGAAACCTTTGACTCATCCAATGCTAATTGGTTGTCCTAAATTCTAGAACAGATGAATCAATGGCATTTCATATGTTTTGATTCCAATTCTTTTTTTGATAAATAATTTTCAATTAAACCACATCTACCCCGATTAGGTAAAAGGTATACTATACTTTATTTTTTATTTTTAATTTATTGCTGATGTTATCAATGTTACGGTCCATGTTATTATTTTCGCTGTATCTTAACTTTATTTTCTCCTCGGCTACTACTTTTAGCCTATTTTGGATTAGAGGAATTTTTTCTGTTTCCTGTGTTTTTCCTATGAAAATAAACTCCTGTTAAATTTCCACGTTCCGAAGGGGACCTCAAGAAAGAGAAGGCGGGGCAAGAGAGGCAAGAAGAAGTGGGAGAGAGAGAAAACGAGAGGAGTTGGAAAAAATGGCAAAGGATGCAAAAGATCGGCACCCCTCGCTAGGCCCTTGCCCCTGGGCTGCCTATGCGATTGAGGCTCACTGTGCACAAAAAAAAAACAGTAGGGAGCATGAATGGAAGGAACTGTGGAAACGTGATAAAAAAAAAGTGAAGGGCTAGACAAGAAGAAGATACGGGTATCTAGTTGCTGATACTGTACTGTTTCCTATATCTACCATGAAGTTGCTTCCAAAATAAAAGGTTGCGGTTGGGTATGATCATAATCCATCTACATAAAAAATAAGAATATTTAAAATATATATATATATATATAAGAATGGTAGCAGGCAGAGAGAGAAGGCTGTCCCATGGCGTTGGAAGGCATGAAGAGAGCTATGAACTATATACTCTCTGTCTTATATAGTTGAAAGCACTACTCCCTAGCTCGGACACTAAGATCAAAGAGTGAATTAACTTCTGCTAATTAGAGCCGCTCTAGCTCGATCTGCATCCAATTTACTGACATGAGTCCATGACACATGCGTGCACATGCAGAAACCGATTGTCCAATTAACTTCCACATGAAATCAACTAAGGTAGGTGTTGTTCTAGCTAGCTGCTAGCCACACACTCTTGATTTTCTGGGCAATGCAAGCGTACACTCACAGATGCATACACGCATGGAAGCGGATGAGTCAATCTGGCATCGTATTCATGTTGCATGCTCATGTCATGTATATATGCAAATCTAAGACTTGGCCGCCCTGTATTACAGGACTAGAGAAAAACACAGTTGCGTCCTCTATTATCTCTAGAGAATGGGAAGAGTATTCGAAGAAACAACTATTGAAAATGTCCCATGAAATAACTCTGCTATATGAGTGGTACCCTTGACGCTTCCCAGGACTATGTATAATGTAAATAAATTAATAAGCACAGTGTTGGGGGCGCTTGAACTTACGTGGAGATTGCCCCTGAAGGAAATGAGTGGTCTGCTCCTTGACGTACGAGGAGGAAGCCCCCATCTAGCAGCTTGTTAAGGGTTTGTTTGGCACGGGTCCTCCCGAGAAGCTCCTCCGGAGGAGTCGGAGCTTTAAAACGGCTCCGACTCCTCTATTTTTTACTAAAAAACGACTCCTCTAAGAAAATGTTTGGCAGGGCTCCTCTAGAAAAACCAAAATCAGAGCCGAAGAGAAGCCCTGCCTAACCAGCCCTAAATAGAGGCCGGTGAAGCTCGCTGGCCTGGCCCCGATGTCTTACGATTGATAAACAAAGTACTAGGTTCATTGACTTACTCTGATCTAAGAGAAAAGGCTGTGTCAAGAGGGACCCAACCCAATGGATGTCGACATTGATCGATCCTCCGACCAATAAGCATGCAGATCTCGCTGTGCCAGTACCAATGGATGTCGACATTGATCCTCCGACCAATAAGCATGCAGATCTCGCTGTGCCAGTACCAATGGATGTCGACATTGATCCTCCGACCATCGTGAAATAAGACCAGTTTTTTCATTTGACTTTCATTTACATTAAATATGTTGTCGCATAGGGTTTTTTTTATGATATAGCAGTGTATTTAATAAGAGAGAGGAAATAAGTTTTATGGAACTCTCTTAACACGATTACAAACTCTCTATAAATCATGAAATTAAATAACTATGAAACTCTACTATTAAACTTTGCGTTGAGAGATGGTGTTTCATTCAAGTTTTATTTCATTGTATATGACATGGCTGCTTTGAAAACAACGCCATAAAATTCACCACTGAGATTGACCTAACTCAATAGTTACCATAGTCAGACCAGGTTATACTACCCGTGGAATTAAATAAGGTAGCGTTTGGATCAGGGGCTAAAAAATAGCCCTTGTTTTTGCGTACCAACTAGAAAGATCAAATGTGGGCTAATAAAGGCTAATTGGTGATTATTAGAGTCCATTAATTAGCCCATGTTAATCTATTTTTATAAGATAGGCTAATTTTTAGCCATAGGATCCAAACAATCCATAGCCTCGAAGGCCCGAACCCTGAAGGCAGGCCTTGTCATTTATCAAGTCTTTCAATCAGCGACAACAAATGGAAGAGAGTTTAATATGTATGCTTGCATAATAAGTGGATAAGCCAATCAGAAGGGGCATGCAAAACGCCAAAACCTAATAGCAATACTATAATCTCTCTGTAACACCCTAAAATTTGCCACTTTTGAAAATAGAGTTAAAATGATTTATTTATGAATTATTGTACACATGAAAAATAGGAAAATAAAAATTTTCATTAATTTAAAATTTATCATAAGGTAGAAACGTGTTTGTTGCATTCATGCCGGTCGCACCTCGTGTTTCTATGTGCAAAATATGTGTTTTTGTATACGTTTAGGAGACGAATATCTATCTCTAGGAATTTTCCAGCTTTTTTCTGGAATTTAATTCCTACCTCCTTCACCTTAATCTTTATGTTTTATGTTCCCAACAATATTTTTATGAGCCCCAAATACTTTATTTGGGTTCATCATGTTCCAAAGTGTCTCTGAGAATTTTCTCCAAATTTTAGGAGGTCTCGGAGTATTTTTCATGGCTTAAATATTAATTTTGGACTTTTCTAGAATTATTTTATCCATAAAATTAATTAATTCCGAAAATAATAAATCTCTCATTTATCCCAACGCTCAAAGCCCATGTGCAATAATCCTAATAAATCCTAAAGGCCCATGCATTTATTTACTAATGGGCTTTAATGTTTATTTAGGCCCATTAATAAATGTGGAGGGAGTAACATCAATTAGTATCATATCGTTAGTTGGCGTGGATGTGGGGAGTTTTTCTTCCTATATATATCAACCAATCCCTTGGGCAAAGCACACCAAAACTACCGTAAGGGGAGCCCCTAGTTTGGGAAAATCCCTCGTGTAGTAAATTATATTTTTCTCTTCTTTCTCTCGTCGTTGCTATCGTCGTCGTCGTCGTCGTCACCGTTGCCGTTGCCATCTTGCTCCTCCAACGCCGCCGAGGGACCCCTAGGTAAGACCGCCATCCAAAATATTTTTCCACACTTCGTCTTCTTCTTTTAAAAGCGTAGTTTCGTCGGTTTTTGATCCAAAATATGTTCACTTATTTACATATTTGCTACTGATTTTGTTTTAGCCATAACTTCTCCGTTTTAACTCTAATTTGATCCGTTCAAATTGCGTTAGGTTCGTAATTTCATAATCCATGTGTTCATACTACTGTTCAGTATGTTTTTAACTTTTAAAATTCGTGATTAGATATAATCTATTATTCGATTAAAAGAAATCTTGTTTAAATCATATCTTCTGCGTCTTAGATCCGTTTTAGTTCATTCAAGTTGCGTTAGATTCATAGCGTCAAGATCTACACGTTAGTAATAGTGTTTATCATGTCACTAATATTGGAATTTCATGGTTTGAATCATATCTTAAATAACAATTATGCAACTGGATTTTATAAATAGAATATGATTTGTTTCACTTTAGTTTTATAAATCAAATCTAAATTTGACTTAAATTATAATCTCTATAAAATATCTTATATATGTTTTTATACCATTAAGACACATGAAGCTAATAGTTTTATGAGTAAATCTATCGATAGTTGTATCTTTTTAACCATAGCTCCGATTAGCGTGCTTTTTCGCGTCTGTATGTTCATAGTAAGACGTAGATTCGTTTTACAAACTTTTCATCTTAATTTGATGTTTGGTGTATTGTTCTAATTTAGATCTATTGTTTGCTTCGTGTATGATTGCATGGATGCCTGTGTGGTGTTTTATGATTACGTCCAGTCAGTGAGATATACGTGGTGACCAAGAAGGAGTATGTTGAAGATTAAAGCTTACCGAAGGATCGGTGTTTTAAGGCAAGTATAGCATGTGATCTTCCTTGTTGTCCTATACACTTTTAATTATTTAATTCATACTGCATGTGTCTACCTTGATTACCACTAAGGATTTCCTAGTACTTTGTTATCTTGTGCCTTGATACCTATGGGGTATTGCATTGGGTAGTATGATGCTAGTGCTCAACTACAACCATGATCTTGTAACTTGACTAATGGAATATGCAATAAACATTAAAAGATACTTTTTAGCAACATGGAACAAGGGGGCTAGAGCATTGGGCTGTTTTATGGTGCTCTAGATTTCTCTCCCTAAGGACTTATCTGTAAGTGATCATCTGGGACTTATAGTATAACTATGAGGGCTATATGGCTCTAGCTTTAGCTTAGTATGAGGACCTTTTCTAACTTGTTAGTGGTTACCTTTATTGGCGTAAGAATGACTTGACGAATCGAGTATAGGACAGCCTCTACTCTTATGTGTATAGCCGTGATGGAATTATGCCATTTGACAGGGGAGTTCCTACATCTGTTTGCCGAGTGAATCTAATGGCCCTAACTTGTTAGACGAACCTTTGAAAGGCTTCATAGTGAACCATGCCGACCTTCCTTGGTAGTGGGTCAAGAGGCTGATCATCTCGGACGAAAGGGTAAATCATGACTTATAGTAAAAGTGTACAACCTCTACAGAGTGTAAAACTGGTATATCAGCCGTGCTCACGGCCACGAGTGGCCTTGGAACATTTACGGAATAGATGATGAACACAGATGATACTGAAGATGAAGATGCTCACTAATGGTTAATTGTTTATGCTATTCATTATTCATGTTTACCTGATCATGTGTTTATGGGCTTAAGGTGAACATGTTGCTACTCAATTGCTAAAATCATAACTCATTAAAAGCTAATCACAGTTAAACCAGTGTCAGCCTTTTGAGCCTCATGAACCTCATGTTATATTTGTTGAGTACGACATGTACTTACGCTTGCTTTATTTTTAATTATTTGGATAAAAATCTCGGATGGGTAACAGATTGCTAGAGTTTGAAGAAATTAAGCTTATAATCAACCAGTCAGTTGTCCCTGTGGAACTGGAGTCTTCGCTTGAGGATCAGAGTTGTCTTTCCGCTGTCTATGCTCTGAGGTTATATTCTTTATACTAATACATTATGTATTTAAGCGTTGTCTATTGATATTACCCTTATTTGTAGCTATATGTGAGATTTGACTTCCTGGGGTTACATATGGTGTGTATCTGATTTTGTTCTTAAAACCGGGTGCTACACTCTCGCTCCATGCTATAAAAAGTGTGATTCTCGTTTTTCGAGGGGTCATACTTTATCAACTTTGACCAAATATATATAAGAAAATATAGATATTTATAGTGCATAATTAGTATCATTAGACGCATATGATTCGCTAAATATATTTTTCATAATAAATTTATTTAAAGATATAAATATTGCTAATATTTTCAATGTCCGCCAAAGAGATTCAAGAGAGGGAAAATGATCACCCGAATATATTTTCATAATAAATTGATTTAGAAACATAAATGTGAATACTACTCAATATAGTCAACTTGAACTACTTTAACGGAGACGGAAACCATAGTTGTATTCTTTTGTGAACGTAGTGAGTATTATACATTAGAAATATTAAATATTTTTGTATACATTCGTTAAACTTTAATATATTTGATATACTATATCACAAAGCGCTACGGACATAAAGTAAGCCGGTCATCAGGCTATCTCCAATAGGAGACCTATTGAGATACCCAAATCCAAAATGGATCTCCAGCAAGATACCTATAGCTCCAACAGAGTATCTCTATGGAAGACTCATTTTGGATGTCAGGAGAGGCATAATTTAAATCTGAGTATCTCTCTCCTAGAGGCCCATTTGTAAAAATGGGTTATCTTTTGAGTCGTGTTGTTGAAGAAGACCAAGAAAAAGTATCAAACATTTTGACTATAACGCTACCCAAAAGACAAATGAGCCCTTGTTTAGTTCCACCCCAAAATCCAAAAAGTTGCTACAGTATCTGTCACATCGAATGTTTGCGGCCCGTGCATGGAGCATTAAATGTAGACGAAAAGAAAAACTAATTGCATAGTTTAGTGGGAAATTGCGAGACGAACGTTTTAAGCCTAATTAGTCAATGTTTAGACACTATTTGCCAAATAAAAACGAAGATGCTACAGTAGCCCCAAAATCCAAATTTCACGAACTAAACAAGGGCTGAGTTTGAGTCACAAAACACTCTCAGTCCTAAAACAAAAGGTTCTGTCAAAGGGTCGGATAGGGTCGATGGGTGTCGGCATCGATCCTCGGGCCAATAAGCATGCAGACCTGGCTGTGTCAGGTCAGGTTTATTGCCCCGAGCCCCGGACGGTAGGCTGAGGCATTTTATTTCCGCGACAATAAAATGGAAAATAATTTAATACCTACTACGTTTCTTTAGATAAAGTTTTGATACCTAGGTCATGTTTAGTTTCAAAAAAATTTACCTTCTACAGTAAAAGAGCATGTTTGGATATATTTATAGAATACCAAATGTAGGCGAAAAAAAATTAATTGCACAGTTCTCGGCAAAATCGCGAGACGAATCTTTTAAGTCTAATTAGTCCATGAAAGCCTTAAGTGCTACAGTACCCACATGTGCTAATGACCGATTAATTAGTATCATTAGATTCGTCTCGCAGTTTCCTGATGGGTTCTGTATTTTTTTTATTAGTATCCAAAAACCCCTTCCAACACATCCGATGTGACACCCAAAAATTTTCACCTCTGTGTTTAGTTCACGAATTTTGGTAATTGGTACTGTAGCATTTGTTTTTATTTGGCAATTAGTATTCAATCATGGACTAATTAGGCTCGAAACGTTCGTCTCGCAATTTCCAACCAAACTGTGCAATCAGTTTTTTTTTCCGTCTACATTTAATGCTCCATACACGTATCGTAAGATTCAATGTAATGACTACTGCAGCATTTTTTGGGAAACTTTTTTTTTGAACTAAACAAGCCCTAAACACACCCATAGTAGAGTATAGCATAAGCCAAAAGGGACAGGCAAAACGCCAAAACCTACCTTCAATGATAGCGTGTTTGATGGGTGCAGATGCGTCGGGGTGGCCCGTGATAGCCTGATGGGTGCGTATGCGTGTGCGTGGCCCGTGACCAGCCGTCGATGCAGGGGACAGGAAGGGCTGTTTGGATGCTACATGCTACATTATACTGCTACAGAACTCATACTCCCCCATCCTAAAAAGAATGTTACATAGAGTTTAAGCCAGTCAATTTTTTTAAGTTTGACTATATTTATAGAAAATATTAGTAAAATTTATATTTCCAAATAAGTTTTTCTTTGAAAATATGTTACGCGATTCATATAATGATACTAATTATGCAATATAAATATTAATATGTTCATATATATATAATATTACTATATGGTACCTGGGTACTAAATAATTATTCAGTACCCAGCGTCTTATTGGCAGACAAATAGGCCCACAGCGCCTGCACCCCGCCGTTCAAGCTCACAGGCCCGGCCCACCAACGGACGAGCTCGATTGGTTTAGCAGCTCGGGAGCTCCCCAACCCAGATGCGGTTTCAATTTCCTCGCCCCCATCCGCTCGGTCTCTTCCCTTCCTACGTCGGCACCGCCCGTTCGCCCCCTCTCCGCTCGCCTGCTCCGGACCAACCCTCGCCGGCGCTCCTCCTCAAGCCACCTCCACCGGACCCCATCCGCTCGCCGCCGGTGTCGCCCCACAACCCACTGTCGCTGCCCTGCTTCGCATCCTTGAGGCCTTGAGGGGACGGAGACAGGACGCCGCCAGTCGCGCCTTGCCGCCGTTGGCCGCGGCCTGCTGCAGCTGCTTGAGGGTGTTGGAGCAGCAGACTTGCACGGCCACGGTAGTGTCCAGCAGCCGCAGCGCGCGGGAATACCACATCTTGGCCAGCAGACATTCAACGCCGAGCAAAGCTGCCGCGTCCCCTCCAGGTACCGGGACTTCACCTTGTCGTTGTGGTTCACATTTATAATTCTTGCATTTTAATTTCTTATTTTTGTTCCACCTGTTGGGTATTATTTTTCCACATTAATTTCCGATTTTTCTTCTTCCACCTGTGAGAGGTTCTTCCCCTCGAACGATGGCCACCAAGCATCCACCTCCATTTGCAGTAGCTCGCAGTTCCTCAAATCAATATTTGTAAATTTAAGCTGTATAGTATAGGAATGCGGTATTCTAAATAGATTCTGATTCAATGTCTTTAGATTCCGGTTGGAGCTGGTTGATAAGATGCTTGACACCCCCAAAAAGGATTGTTTTTTAGAGCACACAACAATGGTAAGTACATGTTTTTTTAGTGGCCTTTTTCATGTGTTGAAGCTGCTTTTCTCTCTAGGATGATGTTAATGTGATTATTCCCCATTTAGATACGAGGTCCCTCTGCGACAAGAAAAGGTTAATCTATTGCAATATGGAATTAGTTTTTTTCTAAATGAATAGACAAAACTAGGTACATTCATTTACAACTTATCTAATCTTGTTTATGATTCTTTTCTTTTTAAATTTATATGTAAATGATCTGATGCCTGGACACAATTAGAGAACAATTTAATATACATGTATTTCAATTTTGCTATCACAAATCACCAATATTCTTTCATTGCACTTTGGCTTGTCATTTTGTCAATTACCACTGTTCATCTTGTTATGAAAGCTCACAAGATTTTCAATTCTTTAAAAGCATCTACCTTGTCCTGCATTTAACAACGATCAATGGCACTTTCAATTGCACATGTATAAAGGATCAATGTTTTGCCATCTGCATCCATGTGAATATGTTTGAAGTTCTCCTCTGGCTGCCAAAAACGATCTGGATATCAAACCTTGATCTTTGCTCCCTCTGATTCCAAGTTGTTGTATGATCTCTGTTGTCAAATAGTCAATTTATTTAATCATCAATATGTCAACATTTGTGTAGATTGAGAACATAGAGTTAGTACTTCTGGATTCTTCATTGAAAACACATTTACATTGAGGGAGGATTTGATATTTATTATTAGAAAGCACATCATTTCTCTTCTACCTGTAACCTGCCTCCCTATACTAGTATTTCAGTTCATGCTAGCTTATAGAAATTGATACGTGGTTATATTCATGAATAATTGTGTGGAGCAGCTATTCTTATAGTGGCCATCTAGTGCTGCATTTTTAGTTGCCAAATATCTAAAATTTTTACAAATATTATCTTGCCACCTTATTATATCCGTTCTTTTCTGCAAGAGAGCAGCAGCTCCATGTTGTTCAAATTCTAGCATGCATGTTATATAGAGTTTTTTCATCACTTAGCCACGGCCAGTTGTTGCTCTTTCAGCTCTTTGTATGGTAGAATGCTTTTGTGCATTTGACAGATGTGTTGACTTATTATGTATTATTTATGCTTGTTGATAAATTTGCTCAGTCTATTGAACTAAAAGATTTGATCTTGCAAATTTTATCTGGCTAATTACAATGTTTTTTTTTGCAACAAAAGATTTGTGGCTTGAAATATGATTTGTGGCTTGAATAGGTTTCTATACACGCAAGGTATCTTTGTTTCTTGGTTTCTAGTACATGTTAATAGCATGCCCTTTAACTATGATATTTAATTTTTCTCCCAATATGACTTTTCTATATTAAGTTTCAGCTCCCTCTCCCATCCACTCGGTCTCCTTCCCTCCCTCTGCCGGCACCGCTCGTCCCTCCCTCTCTGTACCACCGCTGCTGCGCCGCTGGCCATCTATCCGCCATGCCTCCCACCATGCCGCCCCACAGCGCTGTGCCGCCGAACACACACATTGATTGCCGAGCTTGCATCATTTTGGATGGAGCCGCCCGGTCCCTCAGGTTTCCTTTACCCTCCTTATTCATGCATCTCGCTTTGATGCCCCATTAAGGTAGTGTCAAATTTGCTTGACTATTTAGATTCCCTGATATGGTTACTGTTTGTTAAAGAATGATTAATGTGTTTCCATTTCATTTTTTATTTTCTCTTTTATTTTAGTTTTGGTAAGCATTATGCAGATATAATTCTTGAACATCCTGTTGAACTTCATTAATTCATTATGCGATGATCTAATTGGTTTCTTACAACCATACACATGGATTCAGCTTTGCATTGTGTTTTTAGATCATACACGTATGTTTTTACTTATGGCGTGATTATAGTTTCATAAATCAATTCTATTTATTCTGCATTTGCAGAGGATGCCCATGTCAAAAAAGGCCCTGGTTCGTCAACTAAAAGGTTCTTTTTTTTATTTCCCCATTATGTTTTACTTATCTTATTTTAGACATTCACATTGAGTCAGCACTTGCAACTACATTGTTACATGGATTGAGTTTGTAATTTTAAGTTATAGACTATACGAGTGCAGTATTCTAATTAGATTCTGACTCAATGTCTTCAGATTCCGGTTGGAGCTAGTTGATAAGATGTCTGACAACCCAAAAAGGCTTGTATTTGAGAGCACTCAACAGCGGTCAGTACATGCTTTTTTTTTTATTTTAGTAGCCTTTTTCATGTGTTGTACCTACTTTTCTCTGTACGATGATGCTAATGTGATCATTGCCCATTTAGGTATGAGGTCCCTTTGCGACAAGACGAGAGGTTACCCTCCTCTCCTGGTACAACCTCTGCATCGGCTCCACCAAATAGAGGTGCAAAGGGGAATGGTTGTACTATAATTTTAATCTGTTGCAGTATGGAGTTAGTATTTTACAAATGACTAGATAAAATTAGATATATTCATTTACAGCTTATATGATCTTGTTTATGAATTTTTTATTTATATTTATATGATCTGATGTATGTACACATAATTAGAGAATAATTTAATATTCATGGATTTTAAATTTTGCTATCTTAAATTTCCATTATTCTTTTCATTCCACTTCGGCTTGTCCTTTTGTTAATTAACACTTTTCATCTTATTCTGAAAGCTCACAAGATTTTTCTATTCTTTAAAATCATCTACCTTTGTTGTTTATTATTTTCCTTGTCTGGTCCTTTTGGTATTCAGATGCAAGGCATTCCCCTTCTAAGAATCCTGCGGTAGCACCTACTTCCCGTGACCACTCTCAGAGAAGGTATTGTTTTCTTACAATCTTGTGTACCAAATTTCCCACCAATCATAATCGTCTGAGGCATATCAGTGTACTCTTCCAATTTGTATATTATGTACTAACATGCTACACAAAAATCTCCTTATATCTCCTATTTAACCATACCCCTGGTTTTATTTTTTCCCCAAAAGTTCATGGATCATTTTTTTCTATTTGTTTGTAGGACTCATGCTGCTCAGCGTACTGTGGATAGGGTCCCGTGTAACCTTAAGAGGGTGGTTTTTGAGAGCTCGCAGGAGAGGTTCATACGTGTTTCAATTTATTATAATTCTATTTATTTCCAAGAATCACCGATTAATGTTAATTCTTAGTCTGTTGTTAAAGTTTATCTGTTCGTGGCCTTTTTTTAGGTTTGAGCATCATATTCGACGAGAGCATGTGTTGCCTTCTAGAGCTGGTCATGACAGTGACGACGACGACTTCATGCCCATTCCCAACACCCGTTCATCCTCACACATCGACAAATCTAAGGATGTTGGTCTGAGGAAAACTAGGCAAACACGAGCAGGATTGTCGACCGGTGCATGTACAGAGGTGTATACCATTTATTTACTTCTGCACTTTCTTTTCATAAGAGTTATCATTCTAAAGCTCCTCTTCGTATGTATCACTAGTTTGTTTTTTCCTTCAATATACCACAAATCTACTCTCATATCTTTGTTGCCAAATCTCTACTTTTCTATACCTGTTTTGCTTTCTACTACCCCTGCAATTTTTTTTTCAACTACACTACCCCTGCATTAGTTTATCATTCCTACATCCCTTTCCCCAATTATTAGTTTTTTTAGAAATCTGTCTTCTTCTCGACTACCCATGCATCAGTTTATCATTTCTACAATGCTTCTCATAATTCCGAGTGTCTCTTCTTTTTTATCCATTCTTGTCCTTACTATTTCTAAAATTCTTGTTATTTGTCCCAGGCAAGACAAAGGAAAAAGAGAGCTACCAGCCGTTCTTCCATTGTAAATGTTCGGTGCAATCCCAGAGATGTTATTTTCACCACTAACTTGTTGAACCCACAACAATATGCTGCTATCGAAGCTGATGGGTTTGGTCATTTGCTGAGAAAGAAGATTGATGCTGTAGAGAACAAGAATCTGCTAACTTGGCTATTAGACCACACTGACCCTGATCGTATGCTAATTAGGATTGGTACAGGCAAGGTCCTTCCGATCACCCCACAAATAATTAGCATGGTTCTTGGTTTGCCTATACGTGGTGAAAACTTCAAGCAATACTCATGGATGGAAGGTATCATATTTCGTCAGCAGCTTATCTCTGATCTTAACCAAAGTCTCACTGAAGATTGTGACATACATATATCAAACCTGCAACAAGAGATCTTAAAGGGAAATGTGAACCCCCTCATGAAGAGATGCTTCTTCATGATACTTTGCAACAGGCTTCTACTTCCTAGCAGCAGTAACACCATTGGTTCAGTTGACATCAAGAGGACAATGGATCACTAATTGTTCGGAGTTGTTGATTGGTCCCAGGCTGTATTCAATGATCTCCAGATAGCTGTTCGCAGCTGGCACGATCGTGACAAAAATCAACTCACTCAAAACATATATGGCTGTGCCATTTTCCTACTAGTAAATTTCTTTTCATCCATCCATCTTTTTATTTATTTTTTGCAGCTTTCCTACCACCTAACAATGTATGGTTGTGCCAATTTTTTCACCCTTCTTTTTTGTCAACAGGTATACTATCTCGACAACATTGACCACCCTGTCTCATTGGTGGACCGGACTTTGACTCCACGCCTCACCTTTTATGATAATGCTCTAATAGATCGCTTAAATGTTGCTGATACAACTATAACCACTCAGGGTGCACATACTTTTGGTGTCCAACCTGTGAGTCAGCTATCTTATCTGTTATATTCCTTTTCTTTTTTACAACCATATTATTAAGAAGCATGTTTTCTTCACTTCAATGCTATCTCTAACAGTTCAAGCCATGGAGTACCACCTGCTATGCTGCTGCAGATGTCCGTGGTGCTCCCTGTCATAACATAAATGTTCTTGCGGTAGGAATACCCAATTTAGACAGCCCACGCCTCCTGGATTTGTTATTTGAGCCGCTAGATGATCTGACTGGCTCGCATAGAGAGAGAGAGTACGGGGTTTCTTTTCTGAGTTTGATCACACACTCTCTCAGAACAAAAGGTCCATTGAGAATTCTATTGCAAACATTGTGAGAGCCCAGTTTTGGTTAGCTGATCAATTTCGTCCATTCATTCATGAACTCGTGGCATCACAAACCCGGGACACCAACGTTCCAGGTGACACTTCTAGGACAATGCATACACGCAACGATCATGGTACCCGTGAATCAGCCCATTGTACTCCGCCTTCAATGCCAGGCAAACTCTTGCTTTAGTTGATAAATTTGTTATCTCACCCTGTGTCTTATTGCTACGTATCAAATATAGTCACACATTTTTTCCATTTATGCCCAGGTCATGAGATTTATTCTCATGGTAGCTTTGTTTCTGCTGGTACTTTACTTCGGAGCCAGATTGATGAACAATCACCCGTTCGCAACACTCCAGGTATTGTCTACTTCCCCGATTGCATGTTTTTTATCTCCATTTTTTGCTATTTCTATTTGTTTTGTTATGTCATTTTCATTATGTTTCATGTCTTCTACATTTGTAGGTCCTAGTTCATTTAACCCCACTTCACCGACAGGCCCATTTGGCTCCCCTGTTCATTGTGTAGTTTCACCCCCTGACATTTCTGAGGACTTACCTCGTCCATCAACTGCACCGATGTGCACCTCTTCAAAAGATGTTTTTGGTGCACCCCTCATAGTTTGTTTTTCCTCATATTTTCGACTATTGTTCCATTGTGCTAACTGCATCATTTTTTTACTATCCTTTATTATGATTTCTCTTGACTGATACTTCAGTTTTCTCACATGCTCCTAACTCTTTTCCCACCTCAGGTATGTCCACGGCCTCCTTTTCATGTTTATAATTTAGTTCTTACAGTAAACTGAAATTATATATTTTATTTCCTTTTCGTCCACACAGGTTCCTTCATTGTCACAAATGATCCTACTGTTCATCCTAACAGTCCAGTTCACACTCCGATTATGGCTCCAGTACGAAGCACCACCTCGGAAGATGGCAGCCCAACACCTTCTCCACACGGTTACCATGCTATTCTTTTTTGTTTCATAGTTTTCCCTCAATTTTATGTCTACCATTTTTCATCCTATGTACTTTCAGCCTATGGGTTCGATTATTCCCCACTTTTTCTGTCAACAATGGACCAATCAGGCCATCAACAATCATCGTCTATTGTGACCAGCCGTACAGATGTGAGTCCGTCTAACGTTCTTCCAAAACTCATTCCACCCTTCTTTTTAAATTAACAACTAAATTACATTTATACAACATCTATCATTTCCTTAGTTTCAATATTCCTGAGGTGGCATCTGTTACTAGTTTCTTGATTTTTCTCTTTTTGGTAGACTAAGTTGGTACAAAATGATCCTCCTTTACATAGAGGCTGAATTATTCATGTAAGTGCACCTATCTGTTAATTCAATAACATTAGTTTTGTATACATGCTTGTGTTTTTGGCACCATCCTGTATGCTGTTAGATAACATTTTACTGCCACAAGTCACTGGTTTTCTGATTCATCTAAAAAGGGATACCTTTTGTCTTGTACTTAGTGCACAGTCATTTTCATTGACATGTCAATGTCGACAGCACCCTTCATTTGATTTTGAACTTGTAAACCAATTTTCTAATACTATTCTACTGTTTTTATTTGAACATTCAATTATTTGTCCACCATACCTTATTTCATTTTCCTATTTGTTATTCAGTTAGTCATGTATGTCTCAATTCCAATTTCAATGTCAGCCCCTCTTTTGATTTTTAACATGCACACTATTATTTCATTGCTATTTTACTGACTTAGCTTCTTGTTCTCTCAATAAATCTAAAGTCTTTTATTTTGATTTTTAAATTATATTGATCGAGAATCTTATCTTTTCTTTTTTTCTTCTTTTAGCCACAAGGCTTCTCTTATACTAAAACTATTCCTACTTCATCTGCCTCCCACCATTCCCGTTCTGAGCATAACTCTCCTTATGCTCCTGAACTTCCTTAAGCATGCAGTAACAAAACAATCAGAAAAGACACCACTTCTGCATTAAAGTGGCCGATTCTAGATGATCTGCCTATGTTCAAGTTTCCTGGAAAGAGACTAACCAAGAAGCCATCCAAATTTTATTCACCCTTCAAGCATGGCATTCTGTCTCGTCCTCCACCCAATTTAGAGTTTTCTTTGCGTATGCATGCCTTCCTTTGTGCAGATGACTCTCCATTGAAAAGGTTCATTCTGATTTCATTTTCAAGCTTTCATTCTTTTCCTTCCATACTCCAGAATGCTTATTGAATTCCATTCAGGAAAACTTTGATGCACTTTGGGACAGAGTCATTGATGGATGCATTTGTCAAATGCATAGATGAAGATGACTTTAATGTTCGTCATGAATGCCATGGGTTCAGAATATTCCTACAACCTCTTGTCTCGGTACGTCTCCCTCATTTTTCAAACTAATCATTTCAAATTTTATTTTTTGATTACAACATTGATAACAATCCAATCATACTATATAGGATATTCTTAAGTCAGACTCCTTCGGTATTCACAAAACTCAGCCTCAGTGCAGCCAGGACATTGTACTAGAAACTATCAAGCGATGCCTCCCCACGACTGACTTACAAAAGGCAAAGATGGTATGTGTATCACGAGTACATTTTTTTTCTTTCTTGCTTTTATCGCAGTAGTATACTGCTAAAATCATATTTCTTTCGTATACACATCTTGCAGATATTTCTACCGGTGCAATGCTGTTTTCTTTCCCACAAAACATTTCTTCATAATAAAATTAATGCTTTCGCTGCGTTGTGTAGAAGCCATTCTTCCACAATATTCACCTTTGAAATACGCGGGGATATACCTGCTGCGTTGATCATAAAGGCTCTGAAGTGCACTATTTTTTCTAGATTAAATTATGTTATTAGTTCCTTCCATGCCTCCTCGAACTCTCCTGGTGTTAGTGGATGGTTTAGCACAGAATTAAATTTTTCCTTGAAGTCTTCTTTCTCATACATGCTATACAATTCATTCAGGTTGGCTGATAGCTTGTTGACTACATGCCACCTGCATATTTTGTGAGTTGTCCCTGGAAACTCCTTCTTGATTGCTGCTTCCATTGCTGAATCTTGGTCTGCAAGTTTTGTTTCACATGCTTTCATTTAAATCATGAAAATTGACAGTATATCACGAAACCACATTACACTTGGTTATTCCAAGCAACTAAATTTATCATATAAATAACCTTATGCAAAATATAAAAAATTGGACACCTGTCAGAATACATCTTATTTGGTTTTTCCCATGCATTTTTTAAATGCTCTGAAAACCCACTCAAATGTTTTCGTTGTTTCATCTCCGAGTAGTGCACATCCAAAAACAATGTTATGGAGGTGATGGTCAGAGCCAACAAACATAGCCAGTGGTTTATCATAAACATTTGTTTTATAGGTTGTATCAAATGACATTGCATCTCCAAAATCTACATATTCCCCTTGCATGCTGGCATGACTCCAAAATATGCTATGTATACATCCATTCAAGTCAACCTTTGCCTCCGAGCGGAATTGGGGGTTTTCTGCCTCACAGTCTTTGAAGAATTCTAGCAGCTTGTTGACGTCATTTGCATGCTCCGCCCTCATATTAGCCGTCTTTCTGCAGGTTAGTCATACATAAGCTCATCACATATCGACAAGAATTGAAAAATATATTATGTTTTACCACTCACCGGTTTTCCAAATCTCTATCTGTCATCGCTATAGTCTCCTCACCTCCATGCATATCTCTTAATATGTTTCTAATGCTATGGTTAGGAACATCATTTGATTGTAAGTCATCAACATATTCTAGAAGCAAAGGATTCTTGTACTTGTGTGCCCTCATCTGTTTTGTTTCTGTAGGTTTTGGGAGCAACACGTGGTTATGGTTCAGTCTAACATCTGTAATCTCTGCAAATTCTTCACTATTTTCTTTGTCACGTCTAAACTTTAGCTTGATGAATGCCAGGCATGATGTCTTCTTTGTTGTCTTGCCCCTGACATGTTTTGCCTCGTTCCCCTTGTAGTATTTACCTATTCCATAATTATTGCACCTTAAGTACCTAGTATAATCTGTTTTGTTAGCCTTCTTTGGCTGGAAACCTGCCTTCTCAGCATATGTACAGTAGAATTTATGTGCTTCATCCTCTGTTTTGAAGCACATACCCACTCTAGGAATCAAAGCTTGGTCCAAGTTTTCTTTCTGTTTAAAAAAATAATTCTCATAACCATTTCAGAATTATATGCTTACCATTTACACTACTGAAACAAATAGCCTATTTTTAAGATCTACTCAACTCAAATTACCGGCAAGGCCAATATTACACTTACATGGCTGTATTTATGCTCTTCTTCTGGTGTCACAATCACTGATGGGTCAACAGTTGCAGGTGGTGAGAACAAAGTTATGCTACATCCTTGTTGACCTGAATGAGAATAAAGCTTAAAATGTATGAAGTTGTACAAACCTTGAAATGGAATAACCAAGCACTAACCCTCGGTTTGGCAGCATGCTTGCGGTGTGTGGTTTCCTTCGGTGCTTCTTTCATTTGATCCATTCCCCTAGATTCCTTGATTTTCACCAACCAGTAAAGAATCGACAAAGTTGCATCTTGTCACCTCTTCAACAGCGACACCCTCTTCGTTCATCTCTGCAACACATCTATTCTTTCCTACTTCATCAAATTGCAGCCTTCTCGTTGCCATCCTTATTCATAGATCAACAAATGTTTAAGAAGCTGCTAGATGGGCTGACTTTTTTATTTTTTAGTCTTTTTTTTGAAATTTTTTCACAAATATGTCCCTGGAGTTAAGATTTTAAAATCTAGACCCTTAGAGCTTACACGTCACATCTCGGCGCCAGCTCTTGGGCTCGAAGCCGACGTGGCGGTGATTTAGCAGGCATCTCGGCACCGGTAGCCCTGGTGCCGAGCTCAGCGCCAGGGTTACTAGCGCCAAGCCTGTCTTACGTATGGGCCCCAATCCTTTCTCTCTTCCTCTCCCTCTCTCTCGCGCACCTCCCTCGCCTCACCCGACCAGCGCACCGCTGCTGTTGGACGCGCCCTCTCCCTCCCCTGGCCGCTCGCGCTCATGTGCCCTCGCCCTCGCCCGCGCCTGGCTGCCCACGCCCAACCGCCTGAGCCCGCACCCACGCCTTGCCACGCCCTGGGCCTACGCCCGGCCACCCTCACCTGCGCCGGCACTGCACCTGCACCGGTCCCCACGCGCGCATCGCACCCTCGCCTCGCCCGATGTGCCGCCCGTGCCTATGGTCGCCTTGGCCGCGCTCCGCTGCGCCGGCGACGTGCCCGCCGTGTCGTGGCCGCACCGTCGTCCTCGGCCACGCCCACGCCATGCCATGGCCACACCACCGTCCTCGGCCGCACCCCCGCCGGCCCTGGCACCTACAGCGCCTGGCTGTGCCACCGCCGGCCTGGCTCGTCGGCCTGACCCACGCCCGGCATTCGCTACGACTCTGTCGATGTCCGTGACTCTGTTGTCGGACAGGTAAAAATTGTGAATTTGCAATGTGCGTATTTAGTTAGCTTTGATTGTAGTGTAGTAGTTTTGGCATTTATTATTTACTAGTTAATATGATGACTCAGGTAGTTGATTTAGTTAGTGATCTAGTGAGATAGATATGTAGATAGATAGAAACATAGATACATAGGTACATAGATATAGTTAGATAGCTACTTAGATATGTAGTTATATATTTAGTTAAGTAAATAGGATCTAGCTATTTAGTGAGTACAATGTATCTATGTATGTAGTTATTATCTTATTTACTTAGTTTGTAGTTAGAAAGTACTTGTTAGGTACTATCTATCGTCTAATTTGGACTAAAGGACATGTGTTTTGTTATGTGTTTGAAATAGATGGACAACCTAGTGACCATTTATCATGGAGGCACCGTTGAAAGCGATCGCTATGGATATGTTGAGTTTGTTGACATGCAAAGCGTGCCTGTGCTATTCAATAAGAAGCCATCGTTTAGTGAGATGGTTGCAAGGGCTCAGGAGGAGCTGCATTGCCTTGGCGATGATGATGATGATGGCATTGCAGTTGAGGGTGTACTGCACCTAGGTTCTCCTCCCAACATCCTTAGGCGAATGATCCCAATTGGATGTATGGATCAGTGGGAGAACTATGTGAGATCGGCAATGAAGAGCCAGCTACAATGTTTGGATGTGGTTGTGCGTCGGGTATTAGTTGATCCCATCCCTCATAGGGTTTCCCCACCAATGGGTCAATAGGCACACTTCGACCCTCCGGTCCTAGAACCTGATATGGATGTGGATGTTGCACCTATAGTTCCTGATGCTCAATCTGCCCCAATGAGCTAGTTGGAGATGCTTGTCATACTCATGATGTTGTGGCAGATCCTCCTCATGAGATCCCTTTGACACAGAATCATCCGAGTGTCTTATCTGCATGGTTATTGGGAGCTTACCCCCTTCCTTACATCCATTTCTTTCATTCTTTCCTCAATTTTCTACTTATGTTGTAGTAGACATTCCTAACAATGTGGATGTGCCCAATGTTGCTACGCAAGTGCTCTGTGGAGATGGATTCTGTGGATCCAATAGTGTTGAAATTATGAATGATTCGAAGCCATATGAGATGGCAAGGGCTCTTGATTCTGATGATGATCGCCCTATTGGAGAGCTGACAGAGAGTGATGTTGAGATGTTGAGGCGTATCTTTCTCAGCCGCCGTGATCCAAGAGTTCACGAGTTCAGCGATCTTGCTCATTCCGATCAGGCGTGTGTAGAAGGACGTGATGATGAGCTCCTAGAAGCTTCTAAGGTCAGCCCTAACATGGTCATTGAGAATGGGAGGGTGTTCAAGGACCTCCCTGCATTGAAGAGGTGGTTGCAGGTGTTTGCAGTGATACGAAAGAGACCTTACAAGGTCTTGCATTCATATGCGGAGCGCCGTTACACAGTTGTGTGTGACAAGGAACGCTGCCCATGGAGGGTTTGTGCAAGGAAGCAAAAGGTCACCGGAAAGTGGAAGATCATAAAAGTTGTCAGGCCACATAATTGTGCTGACCATGAGCTAATACTGAAGCATCGGCAGTTGACATCTACCCTCATTGCCAAGCGGTTGATGGGAATATTGCAGGGAGAACCTAACATGAAGGTTAGGACAATTATCAGGACCGTTGAGGCGTTGTATGGTGGTTATGTGATAACTTATGGTAAAGCTTGGAGGGCTAAGCAGCGAGCGTGGAAGATGATATATGGGGACTAGGAGGATGGGTACGAGTAGCTGCCAGTGCTTTTTAATGCAATCAAAGCGGTGAATCTTGGCATGCATTATGAGTACATCCCAAAACCAAATGCATGGAAGGATGGGAGGCAAATATTCTTTCATGCTTTCTGGTGCTTCCCTCAGTGTGTCAAGGCCTTTAGGCACTATCGTCCTGTCTTCTCCATTGATGGTACATTCTTGATTGGCAAATACCAGGGCACACTTCTTATAGCCATATCCTATGACGCAAACAACAAGTTGGTTCCTTTGGCATTTGCTTTGGTTAAGAAGGAGAACAATGACAGTTGGGGATGGTTCTTAAGGCTAGTCCAGATACATGTGGTAGGGCCTGGCAGGGAGGTTGGCATCATATCTGATAGGCACTAGGGCATACTTAATGCCGTGCGAGAGTAGATAGAGGGGTATGCACCTTTGCACCATTGTTGGTGTATTTGGCACCTTGCCGAGAATCTACTCTGGAAGGATGGTGTGAAGGATAACTTTGATATGTTCTAGGAGGCTGCTTGATAGCTTGAGGACAAGTACTTTTAGAAAAAGTTGGAGCAGGTCAGAACCGCATCAAATGCAGAAGGTAGACAATGGCTCACAGGTTTGATGAGGGATTTGGAGAAACGGACAAGAGCTCACGACGATGGTAGATGGAGGTACAAGTTTTAGTGCAGCAACATGGCGGAGTCATTCAATAAGTTGCTATTGGGGATACGTGGTATGCCTGTGAATGCAACCGTTCAATTCACCTTCTACAAGCTTGTTGCTTGGTTCAACGATAGACATGCCCATGCATTGAAGTTGCGGAGTGATGGAGAGATATGGGCTTCGAAACCAAAGGCACACCTAGAGAAGGCAAATGAAAGGGCTGGCACACATGAGGTTACATGCTTTGACCATGCCATAGGGACTTATCAGGTCGAGCATAGGGGCGGTACAACGTCCGACGGTGAGGTCTAAGAGTCGAGGATACATGTGGCTATCCTCCAAAATTTCATATGCACTTGTGGTAAACCAAGACAGTACCACTTTCTATG
Organism: Miscanthus floridulus; assembly: GCF_019320115.1. NCBI lineage: Eukaryota > Viridiplantae > Streptophyta > Magnoliopsida > Poales > Poaceae > Miscanthus > Miscanthus floridulus. The sequence goes on from NC_089595.1 coordinate 28,102,803, forward strand.
TTCCCATTTGGTGGTAGCAGTTAGACATCACAACTATAATATCGAGAGCAGGATACCTCATGAGTTCAGTGTCGACACGCTTGTGCACACATGGAGCCCCCGCTTCATGCCTTTTTGGGACCCTAGAGAGTGGCCTATATATGATGGGCTAAAGTACATTGTGGATCCATCTTACCATTGGAACAAGCGTGGATCATGGAAGAGGACGAGGCACAGGATGGTTATGGATTAGATACCCGGAAGAACGAGGTATGGGAGAGGAACCCCATTTCTTACTAACCCCAAGCAGTACAAGTGTGGCAAGTGTGGTAGACTTGGCCATAATTCACGCAGTTGCCATTGGCAGATTAGTGAGGTGCGACTATTGGTTGTTTTCATTATTTTAGATTTGTCGTATTCATTTAATTAATTATGCATGTAATTGTGTCAATTACTTGTACATTTCTAAGTTCATGTTTCATTGTATATTGAATTTCTAATTCATTGGTTTTTTGTAGGATGGCGCAATTCCACCTGCTCGACCCGACATACGAGACAACCCACCGAGGATGTCTCATAGTGCAGGGGCAGGTAATAATCTATACATTTTGTTCAAATTTTGGTGAGCGTACATGTGTTCATGAAGTGATAGGAGACTATGTTTTATTCCATGTAGGACCTTCTGCTCCTTCGTCCTAGAACCCACAATGGGTTCTTGGACATGCAGTACAACGACAGGTACACTCCTTACCTACAGAGAGCTGGCCTAGATGTCATCTCTTTTTAGGTTCATCGTGGGTTGCCCAAGTTCAACTCAGCAACCATAACTATGTTGGTTGACAGGTATTATCGTCAATCATTGCCTCCATTCATGGCCATTTGTTCATGCACTTGCCTTTTTGACATGTAATCTTGATTTGTCTAAAATGTAGGTGGTGATCGGAGACTCACAGCTTCCACCTACCTTTTGTGGAGATGACAGTCACACTCCAGGACTGTTAGAAGATGCTAGGCCTAAGGATTCATAGCAACGCAGTCACCGGGTAGTGCAGGTCAGAAGGCTAGAGAGCATAAGTAGAGGCCTTCCTTGGGCGTGAGGTTGGTGAGCAAGGGGCTCGCACTTCTAGAGTTCTCATCTCCTAGCTCCAGCAAGACTTCGCACAGTGCCCCGAGGAAGCAGATGAGGAGACAGTTGGGTACCACTACAGGGCATGGATCCTACACCTGTTTGCCTACGTTCTCTTTCTCGATGCCATGGGTGACACTGTGTCATGGATGTGGGTCCACTACCTCAGTGACTAGGACCAGGCAGGTCAGTACAACTAGGGCTCTGTGGTCTTGGGTTTTCTTTACCGGCAACTTTACGAGGGGTGTCATCAGACTTCATCCACACCGTCACTTGGTGGATGTGTGTACCTGCTTCAGTTGTGGATGTGGGCTCGTCTACCAGTTGGCCGTCCTGAGGTTCTGGCTCCTCCTGAGTGGTTCCCAGGCCAGCCACCACGTCGGCAGCCGATGTGGGCGTACCTTTGGAACTTGGTTAGGGTTCCGCATGTGAGGTTATAGCGAGCATACATTGAGTTAGTGAACGAGCTAGACATGCTCACATTGTCTAGTGTAAGTAAATTTTATTTACTATGCTGGTTTGAAATGGTTTAGTATACCATCTAACATCTTGTTTGGACATGTTGCAGGTGGAGTGGGAGCCGTACGATGGAGAGGGGGCACTTCCTTTTCATTTGAGCAACATGTGTGGGTTCGATGATGACTTCTATAGGATGAGGTGCCCTCTAATCTGTTTCTGTGTTGTCGAGTTTTACCTACCAGATAGAGTTGCACGCTAATTTGGAGTGAGACAACTTTGGCCAACGGCTCCGTTCTCGACTGGCGTTGACTTACACAAGTAAGTGTTTTGCTATTTCAAATGTCTCATGATGGTCCATTTCCACTAATATGGTGACATGTACATGGATTCAAGTTACGATGACATACGTGCAGGTTGGATCATCAGAAGAACAGAAAGATATTTGACTGAGAGAAGCACCACCAGTACTACATTGAGCAATGGGAGGAGATGCATGACAACGTGGATGAGAACGACGAGCCGCACACAAACCATGAGTTTAGGTAGTACCAAGCTTGGTATCAATGTGCGACACGTTGCAGGCTAAGGGTATAGTGGACAGAAGATGATTACACTGACATCGAGTCCTCCGACGTTGAAGACACGACGTACGACCAATCTACTCATGTAGGAAGGTAGGTGGAGGCAGGACCAATCTTGGACAGAGTGGTAAGTCAATTGCCTTATTTTTCTACATTAAGTTGCATACCAATACATTATGCATTAAATGTATGTATTTTAGTTAGTGCCACCTTCGAGCCGTAGCATCCTTAAAATACGTTAGATTGTTGTACAAAAGAACACAAAACCTATTGCTATCTGTTTAGAAGTATTATCACTGAGAACTTTGTTGTGGTTGCAGGACAGACACGACGCAAGACATTGAGAAGTATTATCCTTAAAATACATGAGAAGTATTATCCTTAAAATACACTCAAATGCTCCATTGAAGACATTGAGCGCTATCGTCCGAGAGTCAGGGACGACGACACGCGTAGCTTCCTAGATGTAAGATTCAAAATATTCTTTCAAACATATTATTAATACATTAGATTCTTTTGGTTAACATAATTTTGTACAACAGAGGCTGTCACGTCGGCTACGCCATGCGACTGCTCATTGTGGTTGTAGGACAGACACGATGCAAGACGTGTACGTTCCTTCTATTGGCAGAGGAGGCTTAGGTTCCTCTAGCCAAGCAGCTACAGGAGATGAGGACGACGACGACGTGGACCAGAGGCACGAGGAGCTTGGCCCCTCTCAGCTCCAGGATACTCCCTCGACTCAGCCTACACAGCGTCCAGGCACTAGGTGACGCCATCCACATGACCCTTACACTCTGGTACTAGCGCTCTTGGTCACAAGGGTAAGGGTAAGACTAGGAGGCAGTGAGGGTTTGTGGTAGATGTTAGTATATACTATTATGGATTTTGTAGTTACTTTTGTGTAACTATTTGGGACTGTATGGACTTTGTGGATTATTTGGACTATGCAGGACATGTTATGTTGATTGTGATGTTCGTTGTGGTTGCATTGTACTCTTTGGACGATTAAATGTTTGGATTATATTATGATGTGACAGTCCTAAAACAAGGGAAACTCTTGTGAATTTTTTTTGTGAATCATTAATTATACTACACTACTAAAAAGGCACAAATGTAGTACACAGATTCAATGTAACTTCATTAGAACGTATATAGTCCAATCGTATCGTATAGACTATCGTGAGTTCCGACGTACGTTGGGACTTCCGACGTGCGTAGACAGTCGGCCAGCAAAAACCCAGGTGTCGAGAGTTCCGACTCACGTCGGGACTTCCGACAGCCACAGTCACTGCACAGGCTAAGTGACTAGGTGTCAGGACTTCTGACATGAGTCGTGACTTCCGACGGTCGGGAGTTCCGGCTTAGGTCAGGACTTTCGACACCAATAGTCAATGAAAAATATTCTACGTGCTCGTGGAGTGCTAGAGTGTCTCTCTTTTGATTTTATTTTTATGCTTGAGCACTCTATCTTCCTCAAACCAACTAAGTTTGCATCCCTCTTTATAGTGCGGCGGATCCTAAACTCAAAAACTAAAATAAAACCTTTGGAGAGCGCTTTGAGTTTGTCCGCCTTTATAACTTCAAGAATTGAGGGATATCATTTCATCTTTATCAACTCTTTGAATCTTTCATGGGACTAATAGCTGTGACATATCTCATTAAGATCACATTAGTCCCTAATTTAGATGTCATCAATACACCAAAACCCACATAGGGGGCAAATGCACATTCAAATCCTCAGTTTGAAACATACTGAGTAAGCAACTCATCATCCGAGTACCAGTCCTCTACCACAACCTTGTTGCTGTGGCTAGGCTCACCTACATTGCTCTGACCTACGTGTTGCCTGTAGTAAGCAGCCTCCACTTCATCTGTGGCCTCAGCGGCCTGAGTGAAGAATGTGTTGTCATCCTCCTCCGCCTGCAAACCCGCCTCTGCTAGAGCGATGAGCTTGCTCAGTCTGCTAGTGTCATCCTTAGCCTCCTCCGCCTGCAAGCCCACCTCTGCTAGAGCGATGAGCTCGCTCAGTCTGCTAGTGTCATCCTCTGCCTCCTCCTCCTACAAGCCTGCCTCAGCAAGAGCGATGAGATCACTCAACTTGGCAGTGTCATCCTCATCCTCATCTCTCTCATCAGACAACACAATCGGTGATTGAATGGTGCTACCAGCTCGCGTTCTGTGCTCATCTAACTTTTTTTCATCATACCTTGCACGAGCCACCTCTGTGGCATGGTCCTCGCTGCATCCAATCCCTTCATATATAAAATGCAATCAGTTAGCAACGCGATTATATTACATTTAAAATCAGGCAACGAAAAAAAGGCTTTCATGCACTCACTGGCACATAAAGCAATAACATGCTCATTCCAGACCTGCATCTGTACTCTTGTCTCCTCCCTTGCCTCCTTCCTTGCCCTCTCCTCCTCTAATGTCCTCCGTCTCTCCAAACCCCATTTGTCAAGCCCAACATCGATCGGGTTACAAATACTACGTTGTCTAGCAAACTCACGCATCTTGTTTTTGTGATGTTTAACAAATAGGTTGACATAGTTAGGTCCATATCCCCTCTTCTGTGCAATTACTTGCCTCTCCTTCAGTTCATCCAAGAACTTAGCTTGACCATCATAACATTCCCACCTGCATTTCCTCATGCTCTGTTCAAACAAAAAATTATATATTATATATCTTAGCAAAAGAAACAAAATATGATTTCATATTTACCACAAAAATAATCAACCTCATCATAGTCAACCATATGGCCGCAATAATGGCCTATTCCAAGCTTTGAAGGGACTAGACCGAAGCTGGATTTAACACCACATTCGCACTTGACTGGAGGTCCTTTGTAAATTAACCTTTCTTTCTTCTTTTCCTTTGCCTTTGGTGCCTCCGGCCATTGATTCTTAGGACCATAGAGCCACTCATTGAAACGACACTTCACAAATCCATAACGCTACAAGAGAATACATAAGTACATGCACACCTATAGAAATAAACATTTAAATAGATACACTTTCCACTTACTTCGTGTTTGTTCGGACACACAAACTCCAACGTATTTTGAGGGTTTATCACAGCTCGATCTCCGCATTTGCACAGAGGAGGTTCCTCGAGTCGTCTAACTGTGGCTAGGTGCTTCTCCTTAGCCATCATTGGCGGGGGGTTATGGGGGGTGGAACCCAACGCTGGAAGTGCTCACGTGAATGTCTCCCTCTACACCAATTGTCGAAAAGGAGGTACCTAATGTCAAACTTGTCTGCACCGTCAATCCACTAAAAGAAAAAGCACCTCTTAGGGTCCTACACAACAAGATTCCAACAAAATATTAGTAGCCTACTTACACAAATGAAGAAAAAAAGATAGTGGAAACAATTACTTATATTAAAATGTCTGCATGTGTAGAAGCAACGCGTCGCTATGTCTGGATGTCTCAATTGAAACACGTCGGTCGGGAAACCATAGTCATAGTTAGGGACAGGGAGGTCAGGAGGGATGGGGGCATCTTTGCTAGATGCATTGGGGTATATTTCTCGAGGACGACCCCATTTTCGCCCAAGCTCCTCCCAATACATTTCTTGCATCTAACAAAACGGTTGTAATTTAACAAACAAAAATCAAAACATCACAAATTAATGTCAATGAGAACCATAACTACAATACAACCAATTTCGTTCTAAGAACCGAAAGCAATTAACATTAAACCCCAAACCTAGGGTTGCCCATTTGATGCACAACAATGAACCCATAACATAACAACATGCGTTGCGGTTACCTAGGTTTGCTAGCTTTTTCACACATTGGCATCATTCTACGGTTGTATAATACAAATATTAAAAATTGAATGAAACCCAAAGTAATGACGATTCTTAGGTCGAAAAATCCGATTAATATATACCGACTCAATGTGAAAAAAACTAGGAGGGGAGCGAGGATACCTTGCGCTCGAAGATCTACGGATCAAATCAAAGTTTTCAAGGTCCAATATGCCAATTTGTGAGGTAGGACCAAGTGGGAGAGAAAAAAAACCGAAAGGGAGGAGAAAGAAGAGGAAGAAGGCTCGGGCAAGAAGGTTGGGATGGGGTTAAAACAGTAGCTCGGTGCCATAGACCACGGTACCAAGCTCAGTGCCAAGATCTACGGCGCCGAGCTCAGCACTAGGGTTACTAGCACCGAGATGCCTGCCAAATCACCGCCACGTCAGCTTCGTGCCCAAGAGCTTGGTCCAAATTTTAAAATCTTACCTTCAGGAGCATATTTGTGAGCAACCACCTCTTCAATGCAGGGAGGTCCTTGAACACCCTCCCATTCTCAATGACCATGTTAGGGCCGGCCTCAGGAGCTCATCATCACGTCCTTTTGCACACGCCTGATCAGAATGAGCAAGATCACTGAACTCGTGAACTCTTGGATCACGGTGATCGGGAAAGATACGCCTCAGCATCTCAACATCACTCTCTGTCAGCTCTCCAACAGGGCGATCATCATCAGAATCAAGAGCCCTTGCCATCTCAATTGGCTCCGAATCATTCATAATTTCAACACTATTGGAGCCACGGAATCCATCTCCACAGAGCACTTGCGTAGCAATAGTGGGCACATCCACATTGTCAGGAATGTCTACTGCAACATAAGTAGAAAATTGAGGAAAGAATGAAAGAAATGGATGCAAGAAAGGGGGTAAGCTCCCAATAACCATGCAGATAAGACACTCGGATGATTCTGTGTCAAAGGGATCTCATGAGGAGGATTTGCCACAACATCATGAGTATGACAAGCATCTCCAACTAGCTCATTGGGGGCAGATTGAGCATCGGGAACCATAGGTGCAATATCCACATCCATATTAGGTTCTAGGACCGGAGGGTCGAAGTGCGTCTGTTGACCCATTGGTGGGGAAACCCTATGAGGGATGGGATCAACTAATACCCAACGCACAACCACGTCCAAACATTGCAGTTGGCTCTTCATTGCCGATCTCACATAGTTCTCCCACTGATCCATACATCCAATTGGGATCATTCGCCTAAGGATGTTGGGAGGAGAACCTAGGTGTAGTACACCCTCAACTGCAATGCCATCATCATCATTGCCAAGGCAATGTAGCTCCTCCTGAGCCCTTGCAACCATCTCACTAAACGATGGCCTCTCATTGAATAGCACAGGCACGCTTTGCATGTCAACAAACTCAACATATCCATAGCGATCGCTTTCAACGGTGCCTCCATGATAAATGGTCACTAGGTTGTCCATCTATTTCAAACACATAACGAAACACATGTCCTTTAGTTCAAATTAGACGATAAATAGTACCTAACAAGTACTTTCTAACTACAAACTAAGTAAATAAGATAATAACTATATGCATAGATACAGTGTACTCACTAAATAGCTAGATCATATTTACTTAACTAAATATATAACTACATATCGAAGTAGCTATCTAACTATATCTATGTACCTATGTTTCTATGTTTCTATCTATCTACATATCTATCTCACTAGATCACTAACTAAATCAACTACCTGAGTCATCATATTAACTAGTAAATAACAAATGTCAAAACTACTACACTACAATCAAAGCTAACTAAATACGCACATTGCAAATTCACAATTTTTACCTGTCCGGCGATGGAGTCGCAGCGGACGTCGGGCGTGGGTTAGGCCGACGAGCCGGGCCGGCGGTGGCACGGCCGGCGCTGTAGGTGCCGGGGCCGGCGGGGGTGTGGCCGAGGATGGCGGTGCGGCCACGGCACTGCGGGGGCGCGGCCGAGGACGACGGTGCGGCCACGGCACGGCGGACATAGCCGAGGACGGTGGGGGCGCGGCCGAGGACGGCGGTGCGGCCACGGCACGACGGGCACGGCACCGATGCGGCGGGGTGCGGCCAAGGCGACCGTGGGCGCGGGCGGCACGTCGGGCGAGGCGAGGGCGCGACACGCGCGCGGGGACCGGCGCTGGTGAGGGCGGCCGGGCGCAGGTGCGGGGCGCGGCGAGGCACGGGTGTGGGCTCAGGCGGCTGGGCGTGGGCGGCTAGGCGCGGGCCAGGGCAAGGGCGCGCGGGCGCGGGCGGCAGCGGCGGTGCGCTGGTCGGGCGAGGCGAGGGAGGTGCACGAGAGAAAGGGAGAAGAAGAGAGAAAGGATTGGGTCCCATACATAAGACAGGCTTGGCGCCAGGGTTACCGGTGCCGAGATGCCTACCAAATCACCGCCATGTTGGCTTCGAGTCCAAGAGCTGGCGCCGAGACGTGACGTGTAAGCTCTAAGGGTCTAGATTTTGAAATCTTAACTCGAGGGGCATATTTGTGAATTTTTTTTAAAAAAAATGTTAAAAAATAGAAAATTCGGCCCATCTAGCAGCTTGTTAAATAGAGGCCGATGAAGCTCGCTGGCCCCGATGTCTTACAATTGATAAACTAAGTACTAGGTACATTGACTTACTCTGATCTAAGGCGTCTTCAAGAAAAGAAAAGGCTGTGTCAGAGGGACCCAACCCAATGGATGTCGACGTTGATCCTCCGACCAATAAGCATGCAGATCTCGCTGAGCCAGTACGTCCGTGAAATAACTCAATAGGTAGGAGTACGATATTCAGACCAGGTTATATTGCCAGTGAAATGAAATAAGGTAGCATTTGGATCAGGGGCTAACAAGGGCTAATTGGTGGTTTTTAGAGTCCATTAGCCCATGTTAATATATTTTTATAAGATATGCTAATTTTTAACCTAGGATCCAAACAGTCCTAGAGCCTGAATGGCCCGAACCCCGAAGGCAGACCTTCTCATTTATCAAGTCTTTCAATCAACGACAACAAAAGGAAGAGAGTTTAATACGTATGCTTGCATAATAAGTGGATAAGCCAATCAAAAGGGGCATGCAAAACACCAAAACCTAATAGCAATAATATACTCTCTCTGTACTTATGATTCACACTTCCCAAGAAGTCATACATTATCAACTTTGACCAAATATATATAAAACATATTAATATTTATAGTGCATAATTAATATCATTAGATGATTCGCTGAATATATTCTCATAGTAAACTTATTTGGAGATACAAATGTTGCTAATATTTCTGATGTCCACCAGAGGTTCGAGAGAAGGAAAATGATCACCGGATTACTCTGGTGCCTAGCACCAAACAAAGAGCTTGATGATCGTACACAATAACAACTAGTTTGGACTAGTCTGGTCTTGGTTCAAAGGACCACCAGACTTTTTCGGTGTTGCCGTTTCAGCTGAGTGAAATTCAAACAACTTATTTTTGGAGTGGGGGTTATATATATCCCGCCATCTCGTGCAAGAGATGGCTCTTGGCATTCATATCAGTTGCATACTCATATTTGTGTCCAAGGGAGAGCTCAATGCTAGTGGAGTGATTGGGATTTGGTAATTGCAAAGAGTAAGGCGGATTCCATTAGTGCAAAGGGAGTAGCGTGCATCCACCCATATCATTAGGCTAGGTTAGGTCAAGTGAAAGTTTATGCTTGTTACTCTTGGTAATTAGCATCACCTAGACGGCTTGGTGTGGTGTTGTAGAGCTTAGTGATCTCTCTCGCTGGCGATTATGAGAGGCCCAACTCATAGTGTAAACGGTTGCGGGTGATTCATCGCGTCGGAATGGCGAAAAAATCAACCCGTAGAGCACTTAGCCCTTGCGTGGATCAAGGGGGAACTATACCCTTGTGTGGGTGCTCCAATGAGGACTAATGGGGAGTGTCGACTCTCTGATACCCTCGGGGAAACATCGATGTGTTCCTAACCCTTCTTTTACATCTGTGCAATTACATTCATGTTTTTACATTCCTAGAATTGCCATGTTAGATTAGGGTTGGAACTAGGTTGCGAAACTTTATGCGATAGGCTAGAAACACATTTAGGCACAATGGGTGAGACGGGCTAAGCAGTAGGTTTTATTCGTGAGAATTTCATAATAGCCTAATTCACCACTCCCCACTCTTGGCCATCTTGATCATTTCGGTGCACCACTTTGACTATGAAAGAAGGTGTACGTATGTGGAGGAATTTTCTCCTAGAAATAGGGACATTCCTCCAATAGAGAGTGCATCTTGAGATTACAAATGAATGGTGAAACAATGACTGCATGCTACTAGATCCATATGGGCTACAAGAAGGGCAACTCAGCTATCCGATGTCCGGACACATGATTTATAACCAGAAGCACGGTTGTAGCTAGATCCGACGGTGAAGAACATAGTAATTGGTAGTGGGTGGATCATCCAACGTGCGAAAACACTGTCAGGCCAACCCATAACCTGGTAGTGATGTCGTTCTACTGATGCCAAGTAAAGCTATGACCCCATAGTGGCATATCACTGCCAAGTTATGTTCATGAGTATTGTGGCGTCGATAGTGACAAGTAGCTTCATTGCTGGGTTAATAGGATCCCTAATCATTGCTAGGATCTTAGGCTTACAACTCTATGAAGAAACTATATCACTGCTGACTTATGCACACTCAAAGATCAATGAGCCAACAGGAACTACTCATTTTACAAAGAGTGTCAATCTCACTTCTTGTTTCAACTTTAACCATATATATATATAAATGAAAATATTAATATTTATGGTGCATAATTAGTATCATTATATGAATCGCGTAACATATTTTCAAAAAAAACTTATTTGGAAATATAAATGTCGGGTTCATAAACCCGGGGTCCCTCGTAGACCGGCTTCACCAGCAAAGGCTCGGCCTAGCAGACAACGTTGCGAACAACGTGCGACTCCTGGGCTAGCCCAAATACCAGAACGACAGGCCAGAAGGGCCATCCAATCTCCGACCGGAAGGCCTGGCCGAGGAGGAACGGCACCAGCTTCCGACTCTAGCCCGCCTCTCCGACCGAAGTGCTCGCTTTCGACTCCAGCCCACCTCCGGACGGTCTCTTCTACCAGAAGGCCTGGCCAAACACCACTTCCGACTCCGACCCGCATCTCCGACCGGGGATGCGCCGAACCCCTGCTTATAGCTCTTCTCCGGCTGGCGCAATCAGAGCCAACTGGGACCAACCGACTAGGGACGCCCGCTCGGTGAGAACTAGGAAACGGATGGAGAGAGTAAAGAAGGGCACTCAAGTCAACCGCAATACCGAGGACCGTACCCTGTACACCTGCAGGGCAGTACTAACAGGGCATGTCAAAAGGGTACCCTGCACCCTTCCTGGCATGACAGAACCCAAGCATGTTGTGGGCACCGACATTTACCCTACAGTGTTGTGGGCGCCATCAACTCCCATACCAGACAAACACGGTAAGGCTCCCCCATGCGCCTCTGGGCATCAATAGTGTTGTGTGCGCCGGCATTTACCCTACCAGGTGAGCACGGTAAAAACCCTTGCATGCCTCTGGGCATCAACAGTATGGCAGGCATCGACATTTGCCATACCAGAAGAAGACGACGCAACCTCCCACATGCATCTGACATAAACAGTGTTATGGATGCCTACAATCATCCTGTACCCGATGACGTGGGCAACAAGACTTAGCATTCATACTCTCTCTCTCTCTCTTGTAAAGCCATCCCCTTCTTCTATAAAAGGGATGCGCTTTCTCTCAAAAGAGGGATCAGTTCACTTACATCGATTCAACACACCACAACAGAACCACCAGGTTCAGACCTCGAGCACATGCTCGAATACTTAGCACATAGTGGAGCTCCCGTCTCTCCCGGTCCTTCATACTAGAGTCCGACCGAACCTCTTGTACCCCCCCATCTTTCTCCTTCTCATTTGTAACCCCATTGCAAACTTCGTGCACCTGGGCTTAGGAATAAAGTCACCGACTGACTCAAACTGGACTTAGGGAACATTACCTGAACCAGTATAAATCCTATGTCATTGAGTGCTAGGCCACATCCGATCACAACATACAATAAAACTGCAAATATTTATGTGTTGGTCACTTTCTGCACTGACAGTTGGCGCTGTCCGTGGGAAAGATGTTGTACGTTCACACTTTTGGTCATCGGATGGCCCACTTTTCTGCCACCTTCGCCATGGCAGGCTCAAGCGATACGACTCTCTTTGGCTCGTTGGAGTTTCCTGCACTCCCACCTGTTGGGATGTGGGTTCCACCCGTCTTCGAGCCATCCTAGGCCTTCCTCTTTGGAAGCCTGGACTTCGTCGCCGACCGGCTCGATGTACTACACCTCCACGAGGAGGCACTTGTTCCGGTGCCCATCGGAGGGGCGCCCTCCATCGGCTCCAGGACACCTAATGACTTCAATGATGAGGCACCAGCGCTTCATTTCAAGCAAACTGTTTGCTCAAACCTCGCTGTGAGTAATGTAAATACTGTTATTTACTCGCTTTTTACTATCTTCCGCCGATTACACAGAGGGACTGCGTTGTCCGCACCACAATCACCATACGCTTGGTTCCCCTATGGCCTCGTGTCCTCCGTGGACACGTACGCTCGAGGGCTCCAAAACATGCTGACGTCGCCTCCTCTCACATCCGAATTTGTGGGGACGGCGAGCTATGCTCCCACCTGTTTCTATGAACTCCTAGATGACAAGGTGGAGAGCGACGGCTCTAGCATCGGCGACGTGGCAGCTAGCCACCGTCCATCCTAGGAGTGCGCTATGGCGGACGCTTTGGGATAGCCATCGGTGGTAGCGGAGTCCTTGCAGACTCACACCCCTCTGGACCCTCGTGTAGGCGCGGGACTACAGCGAGGAGCTACGACAAAGGCGGTAGGACCAGCCGCCACATGCACCGGCGTGCTCGGCACAGCACGTTGCACCGCGCGCGTATGACTCGGCGGGCGGCTGTGGCAGAACTGCCTAAAATAGCATACTTACGGAGGCGCTCGTCTTCCACCTGACACTAAGCGCCCCAAAAGCAAGCTACAATGAGCGGTGTCCATCAGGCACACCCCGAGGGAGAACCCAAAAGATCCACATTTTTCTCAAGGATCCAATAATGAGAACGAGTTACAGTACAAGTCCATTTCATGCATCTGAGTTTCTTAAAAAGTACATTATTACAATACCAAATACCAGAGTGTGGAATGATAAACAATGGAATTTTTAAAAATAACAACTAGCGGTAGGGGCGAGGATTCCGTTTGAGCCCACCAGAAGGATCCTCCACACAAGGGTACTCTTCAAGCATTACCTGCAACAGGGGTAAATAAACCCTGAGTACACAATATACTCACAAGACTTATCCGACTATTGAGAATAATTTCCCAACTCCAAGGAATATGATAGGCTTTATGGTTTGCTGATTTTCTTTAGCAGAAAGCAATACTAATAGTGAGTCCTTATTTATGCATTTTTATCAGCCGTATTAAGTTATCATCTAGCCAGTCTATATAAGCACCTGTTCTACTTTCAAGCAAGAGTTGAGCAATCAGTTCCATGTCTTCTCCTTTCAACTTTCAGTTCTTGCTACGATGCTAGAGTTAAGACAAGTCGTACCGACTCGGCGGTGATTCGTGAACCAATGTGCGCAGCTGGATACCCCGAAACACACACCCGCTTGTACCCTAGGCACAAGCAGGACCAACCCATCACTCTTGTGTCCCGGGTGTTCAGGTCCTCGTCCAAACTTGGACTCCAAGCCCCCGCCCCTGAGTCCCAGACTTAGTGTGGTGCAAGGACCTCCACCATCTTCGCCTCCAATCAGTCGGTCCGGAAAGAGCCGGATCCACGACAAGAGAGCAACAAGTCTTCCCTGCGTCCATACCCAACTATGCGCTCGGGACAATAGATCTGTGACTTGCCTAGCGTACTCCTCGATCATCTCGTTGTACTCTAGCTCGTCGGCGGGCACGAAATCTACCAGTTCATGATCTACATGAAATGATGATGCAATGCTTAGGAATATAACATCAGCAACTTTTACAATAACGGTACATTGATTTAACTACTAAGCTATAGCTATCGACCACGGTGCTAAGTTATCTATTGCTATCGACAACAAGCATAAAGAACGACATTCATCATTATTATAGCCACTACCGGTATTTTTACTCCTAGCGCTGATTTATGCTATATACCAATAAACAAGGGTAATATCTACTCTATTTAACAACCCATTCTAAGACCACAAAATTTATACCAAGTATGTGATAACCTAACGAGTCTACTATAAAATTTTTGTGTTTATAGCTATCACCAATTACCCCCAAATATTCCTACAATTATTCACCTACCTAATATTCGTTCTCTAGTTTTGAATTTATCACCCAATACTCGCCGCACCTAACTGTAACCCAACCGAATTATCCAGTAGATGGTATTTTTGTGAACCTAACAAAACTAGTCTCCCTATTTTTGGACAAATATGCAATTTACTACGATTTATCGAAGTTCAATTCATAACTAAAACATTTCTTATTTACTGGAAATTGAAGAAACCAAACTCCAACTCACAACCCACATGGTCCAGCTCAGCCCAGCAAGCGGCGACGCAGCGCAGCAAACGGCGGCGCAGGCGCAGGCGCCAGCACGACCTAGTGGCGGGCGGACTCGAGCGTGCGGGCGCGGCCAAGCGCGGTGCGGCAGGCCAGCCCACGGCGGGGCACGGTGCTGGCCCAGGCGGCAGCACTGCAAGCGCGCGGTGCGAGCAGGCCGCGGGTGCAAGCGGTGAGCGCGGGAAGCTGGCCCAGGCGGCTGATGCGCGGACACAAGCTGAGCAGGCTTATTCCTAAGGTATTCGGGATTGTTTTCCTACACGAAAATGGCCATAAAACGGGTGTGACGTAGGGGTGACGTTAGAAAGCTAATAACAGCAGTAACGCACCGCCGGTCGCTTGCTTGCTCTGCTCGGGCGAGGTTCCGCCGGCCGCGGAGAAGACGCAAAACAACGGTGGAGCTTTGAATGAGGTGGGCAGTGCGATGAGCAGCTGGAGAATAGGCTAGCAGTGTGGCGAATTGAAATGGCAAGCTATGGTTTAGTGGCTGGACGACGACAGAGGTCACTTCATTCTTATGGAGCAGGCGGAGCTGTGATTCCAAAATTGAAACACAGTGAGGCGCTACAATCGGCGAGGTGGTGTCAATCGAGCTGCTGGCTATCTAGGGAGCCGAGGATGCGACAAATTTGATTATAGCGCTACGGTCATGGCAAACTGAAAGCAAGAGGTCGCGCCGGTCATGGCTATAGCGAGGACAGGGGTTCTGGCGCGGCATGGCTCGGCGCAGCCGTGGTCGTCAATGCAACGTACTCGCGCACATGACGACAGGAACAGCAAGGCATGGTCCAGGCGGCTGTCCGCATGGCCGAACCCGCAAGCCGACGAAGCTCAAACCTACGTCCGCAGATGGTGTCGAACAAGGAAAAACCAAAACGCAATGCGATGCTGAAGTGATGATGGAGCAGGTGGCCGTCTAATGCGCGCAGCTGAGGATGGTCAACTGGAGCAGTGCTGCGCGGTGGCGATGGACGACGCGCAACGCGACGAAAGTACCGCATGACGCGACGATGAGGCAGAGCTGACAGGACCCGTGCATAGTACGCATGCGTGCAGTGGTAGGCAGCCGAGGCAACAGTGGTGACCACAGCCAGCCCAGCATAGTTTGAAATAGGTGACGTGCATGGTTTTTAAAACGGTTGCAAAACTCTCTCCGAAGGTCCAAACGCCAAACCAATTCTTTTAAACGCAAGATGGTACGTAAGACTACTGACCAATGCCATGACACCATGTTACTTCTTAAGCCGATTTCTCTACAAAAACTGCCAAATGTGGCTTCGTCGACCCGTTTTTAACTTATGCGAACGACGTCGATTTGAAAGATTTCGCGTCGAATTCCAATTCCGACCTACGGGATATACTAGCTAGTTACCCTTGTCCTCAACCGCACATGTTTTATCGCCGTTCACAGAACGTTCTATAGCCTTTTTGTTTTAACAAGAATTCAATTAGGATAATAAACAATGCTATGTGACACGAAACGTAACATTCGCTTTCTTGTTTCATATAAATGTTTCAAGGACCGAACATTGCTTTATAATGCGGGTAGTACACATATGCACACAATTATGATGCTCATGCGATGTTTTGGCAAAACAGTACAATGTAACACCGAGGGTGTTACAAATCTACCCCCCTAAAACAAAATCTCGACCTGAGATTTCATGTGCCTAGTGTGAGAAAGATACAGGGAATACATTTTTGGTGTAGCAACTAACTATCCGAACCAGAGAGGAGGTGGGGGTAATGCTTTAACATGTAGCTCTCCTGTTCCCATGTGGCTTCCACCTCAGAATGATTTTTCCATTGCACCTTGAAAAAATTTATCACACTGTTCCTGGTCACTCTCTCCTTCTCATCCAAGATTTTCACAGGATGCTCAACATAAGACAGATCAGGTTGGAGTGGAAGTCCTTCAATTTCCATAGCTTCTTCAGGAACCCATAGGCATTTCTTCAGTTGTGTTACATGAAACACATTGTGTACCACAGATAGAATATATGGAAGTTCTAGACGATAAGCAATAGGGTTACACCACTTCAAAATTCTGTAAGGACCCACATACCGAGGAGCTAGCTTACCATGGATACCAAACCGATGCACTCCCCTCATAGGAGACACCTTGAGGTACACATAATCTCCAACTTCAAATTCCAAAGGCCTTCTTCGCTTGTTGGCATATGCTTTCTGTCGACTCTAAACTGCCTTCAAATGACTCCGAATAAGAAGGACTTGCTCCCGAGCTTCCTCTATGAACTCTGGCCCAAAATATCCACGATCTCCCACTTCAACCTAGTTGAGTGGAGTCCTACACTTCCTTCCATATAGAGCCTCAAAGGGCACCATGCGGATGCTTTCTTGGTAGCTATTATTGTAAGAGAATTCTGCTAGCTTCAAGCAGGCCTCCCACTTCTCGGGGAAAGAAATGGCATAGGCTCTCAACATATCTTCAAGCACTTGATTTACCCTCTCGGTTTGGCCGTCAGTCTGGGGGTGATAAGCTAAGCTGCGAAGGAGACTTGTCCCAAGACACTCCTGGAGTTGTTCCTAGAAGCGAGAGACAAAAACCGATCCCCTATCAGAGATGATAGTTAGTGGAACTCCATGTAGGGTCACAATCCAGTCCAGGTATAGCTCAGCATACTGTTTGGCAGAGTATTTAGAATTTACTAGGAGGAAGTGAGCGGACTTGGTGAGGTGATCCACAATGACCCAAATAGAGTTATAACCCTTGGTTGTGCGGGGTAAACCCACAATGAAATCCATAGAAATATCTTCCCACTTCCAAACAGGAATGGGCAAGGGCTGCAGATATCTAGGAGTATGCATATGATCTACCTTGACCCTACCGCAAGTGTCACACTCTGCAACAAACTAGGTGATATCTTGCTTCATGTAGGACCACCAGTACAATTGGCGCAGATCATGGTACATCTTGTTGCTGCCAGGATGGATAGACAGCTTTGAATGATGGGCTTCATTCAAAATCTTTCTTTTTAGCTCTTCATTGGACAAAACCACCAGTCTATCCTTATATCTCACGACCCCCTGCTCATCAATGCTAAAATGAGGGCCACACCCTTCAGCCATCAACTTCCTGATGTGAGGAATCTCTTCAGGGTCTTCCTTCTGTTCCTGAATAATCTGCTCCAGCAATTCCGAGGTCAATGCAATATGAGCTAGCACCTCTGTGTGGTTGAGAGACAAAGGTATTTCCTCAACCTGATGTGACTTACGGCTCAAAGCATCAGCTACAACATTGGCCTTTCCTAGGTGATAATGGACTTCCAAATTATAATCCTTTATCAACTCTAACCATCTCCTTTGCCTCATGTTCAGCTCAGACTGAGTGAAAATATACTTGAGGCTCTTGTGGTCTGTAAAGATATGCACTTTGTTGCCCAACAGATAATGCCTCCAAATCTTCAGAGCATGGACCACAGCAGCCAGCTCTAAGTCATGAGTGGGGTAGTTCACCTCATGCTTCTTCAGTTGCATGTGAAGCATAAGCTATCACATGCCCATCTTGCATCAGCACACACCCCAACCCCATCTTCAAGGCATCACAGTATACATCAAAGGGCCTATCAATATCTGGTTGAGCCAACATAGGAGCAGTGGCCAGAAAAAGTCTTCAGAGATTGAAAAGCTTCTTCACAAGCAGGGCTCCAATCAAACTTAGCTTCTTTCTGGAGTAGCTTAGTCATGGGTTGGGCTATCTTGGAGAAATTAGGGATGAAATGCCGATAGTATCTAGCTAGACCAAGGAACTAATGGATCTGGTGCACAGATTTGGGAGACTTCCAATCCAATACATCATGCACCTTGCTGGGATCTACAGAAACGCCTTCAGGTGTCAACACATGCCCCAAAAACTGCACTCGATCTAACCAAAACTCACACTTGCTGAATTTAGCATACAGCTTGTGCTCCCTTAGTCGAGTTAGTACTATCTAGAGGTGTCGGGCATGGTCTTCATCATTCTTGGAATAGATCAGGATGTCATCAATGAAAACCACCACAAACTTATCCAGTTCTGGCATGAAAACTGAATTCATCAGGTACATGAAGAAGGCAGGAGCATTGGTGAGACCAAAAGACATCACTAGGTACTCATACAGCCCATACCTAGTAGAGAAAGCTGTCTTTGGTATATCATGTGGCCTGATCTTGATCTGATGATAGCCCGATCGGAGATCTATCTTCGAGAACACCTTGGCACCAGCTAACTGATCAAACAAAGTATCTATGTGGGGCAAGGGATACTTGTTCTTAACTATTACCGCATTAAGAGGGCAGTAATCCACACACATCCGCAAGGTACCATCCTTCTTCTTCACAAAAATAGCTGGGCAACCCCATGGTGAGGAACTCAGACGGATGAAACCTTTGTCCATCAATTCTTCCAGCTGCTTCTTCATCTCTGCTAGTTCTCTTGGAGCCATGCGGTATGGGCGTCTGGAGATAGGAGCAGTACTAGGCTCAAGCTCAATGGAGAATTCTACCTCTCTGTCTGGTGGCAACCCCAGAAGGTCTTCAGGGAAAACATCCAGGAACTCACATACTACCGGAATGGAGGTAAGATCAGGAGCAGCTTCAGCATGGGCAGCAACAGGTAAGACTAGATCTAAGGGTACAATAAGAGACATCCTATCCTTGGAAGAAGGAAGCCATAACTCCACACTTCTCTACATATCCAATACTACCCCATACACCTGCAACCAGTTCATTCTAAGAATAGCATCAATGCCTTGCCCAAGCATTATCATGAACTATAGACGGTAAGTGTGGGTGGCTAATACCAAACTTACTATATCCGTGTGGGTATTGATCAACATTTGTGAACCCGTAGTACAGATCTTATAGGCATACGGTATAGCCATAAGTGATAAGTTGTGCCGCTCTACAAACCCCATGCTCATAAAGGAATGCGATGCACCAGAATCGAACAACACCAACGCTTGATGGGAGTCAATGGTAAACATACTAGCCATAACTGCCTCCTGCTACACAACATACTGAGCATCCGTGAAGTGTACCTGGCCAGATCTGTTGGGCACCTTCTTCTTGATGATGGTCCTCTTGATAAGCCTAGAATTTGCGAATGGCTGAGATGACTGAACTGGTTGATGTTGGGGATACTCCCTGGCATAGTGGCCATCCTTGCCACACTTGAAATAAGCACTAGGCTAGTTCCTAAACCCTGACGAGGTGGGACCTACTGTCCCTGAGACTACTGAGGCTGCACCTGTTGCGGAGGTGCACGGTACTAAGTAGAGGAAGTCTGCGACGTCTGCTGGGGTGACCGGAATGAAGGCCTGTCGGATGGTTGATAGGCCCTCACCATACAACTTGTACCTTCTGTGTGTGAGGGTGGCTGGAGGATCTAGCTGCCACCTGCTTCCTCTTCTAATCAGCCTAAGATGTCCGCTAAAAACCCTCAAGAGCAATGGCGGCGTTCATCAGAGCCCCAAAGGTCTAATAGTTCATCGTGTAGAGCTTTTCCTGGAGGAGGGGAGCTAGACCACGAAAGAAGCATTCCCTCTTCCTATCATCAGTATCCACCTGACGGCCAACATACTAAGCCAAGTGATTAAACTGGGTCACATATTCCATTACTATCCTGTTCCCCTAGCGTAGCTCTAGAAACTCCGTCACCTTCTGGTTGATGACACCAACAGGGATAAAGAACTCTTGGAAGGCTGTGGAGAACTCCTGCCATGTTGCCGTATGATCCGGCAGCTTCGTGGCCTGGAAGGTTTCCCACCAGGCACCTGCGGACCCCAAAAGCTGCTAGGCCGTAAAGTACACCTTCTGCTCGTCGGTCACTCTGAGCAGCCGAAACTTCTGCTCCATGGTGCGAAGCCAGTGCTCTGCCTCTAGAGGCTCATCAGATAGGGTGAAGGTGGGTGGGTGAGTCTTGAGGAAGTCCTAAGAAGAGGACTATCCCTCAGGGCGGCGGGCACCACCCCCATTCCCACTGTGACCCCCGTGGCCTCCACAAGCGAGACCCATGACAGCCTGTGCCATAATGTCCATGGCACGGGCTGTTTGCTAGCAAGTAGCAGCTGACTCCCGACGAGCAGCCAACAGCTCGGCCATAATCTCTACGGGAGTCAATGATAGAGGCAGTGGCGACGGCGGGAAAGGATGAGGACCAGAGGTGGAACCTCCTAACCTCCCCCGTTGCCGCGCTCAATGGCCCGGCCACTATCACCCTGGCCCTTGTGAGCCATCCCGGAACTGGTGCTCCGGCGTCTAGACCTTAGATTCATCTGTAAGAGAGACGAACCATCCATTAGAACACCTTCCTGGATGAGACATAAGGAATTAGAGAGATGGCAGCACAATTATTAAAGCATTCACTTAGTTAGTCCTATTAATTTACTAATTCCATTATACATGAAGGGGATTTTAGTTCAAGTAAGATGCTATTATCATGATGCATGCTTCGACCTATATGTTCACTCAAGCTAGAATATAGTAGCATCCGTAAAATTTTGGCACATCGTACACTCACTTTCTGTAATCCTAAATGGTTTCTTACGCAACGTAAGTCAGTGTACGTATAGAAAGTTGATTAGATAAAACCAGTGCCGCTATCCTAGATATAACATATAGCTAGGGCTTATACTTATGTAACTTAACTTAATCGCATCCTACTTTTCATAAAGCTTTTGTTGGTCAAATTTTTAAGTTTCGAAAAAGAGTGATGAAACTCGTAACCATTATTGGCTCTGGTACCAACTGTGGCAGAACCACTCAAAATAGCGTACTTATGGAGGCGCTCGCCTTCCACCAGACACTAAGCGCCCCAAAAGCGAGCTACAGCGAGCGGTGTCCGTCGGGCACACCCCAAGGGAGAACCCAAAAGATCCACATTTTTTCCAAGGATCCAATAATTAGAACGAGTTACAATACAAGTCCATTTCATACATCTAAGTTTCTTAAAAAGTACATTATTACAATACCAAATACCAGAGTGTGGAATGATAAACAGCGGAATTTTTAAAAATAACAACTAGCGGTAGGGGCGAGGATTCCATCTGAGCCCACTAGAAGGATCCTCCACACAAGGGTACTCTTCAAGCATTACCTGCAATAGGGGTAAATAAACCCTGAGTACACAATGTACTCGCAAGACTTATCCGACTATTGGGAATAATTTCCCAACTCCAAGGAATATGATAGGCTTTATGATTTGCTGATTTTCTTTAGCAGAAAGCAATACTAATAGTGAGTCCTTATTTATGCATTTTTATCAGCCGTATTAAGTTATCATCTAGCCAGTCTATATAAGCACATGTTCTACTTTCAAGCAAGAGTTGAGCAATCAGTTCCATTTCTTCTCCTTTCAACTTTCAGTTCTTGCTACGATGCTAGAGTTAAGACAAGTCATACCGACTTGGCGGTGATTCGTGAACCAATGTGCCCAGCTGGATACCCTGAAACACACGCCCCGCTTGTACCCTAGGCACAAGCAGGACCAACCCATCACTCCCATGTCCCGAGTGTCTAGGTCCCCGTCCAAACTTGGACTCCAAGCCCCCGCCCCTGAGTCCTAGACTCAGTGCGGTGCAAGGACCTCCACCATCTCTGCCTCCAATCAGTCAGTCCGGAAAGAGCCAAATCCGCGACAAGAGAGCAACAAGTCTTCCCTACGTCCATACCCAAGTATGCGCTCGGGACAATAGATCTATGACTTGCCTAGCGTCCATTACAATGACCGGTCCTTAATCGACATGGACAGGGAAAAATGTAAACCGATCGTGCCCCATTGGCCGCAGGACACAACCACTTACACCCACCAGTACCCAACCATATCCCTGCTCGGTCACCATTTTTCCTTTCCACCATTTTATCACAAGTGATCATATTTTATCACCTATTTGTGAGTAACGGTAGGTTACTCACGCTACCGATATCCTGAGCATAGCAGCTACTCGACCTGTACTAGTAGGACTCATAGGTAGATATATTTATGCACGTAATTTCCATAAAATGCCTGTAACTTAAATGCACATCACATGTATATATATTCAGTGATCATAAAAATATGGGTTATGCACCAGGGCTTGCCTTGGGCAGGCGCTGGGTTAGTAGGGTCAGCACTAACATGTGTGGCAGAACCTCCTAAATTATAGGGCCCACATGCACCTATCACTGTCCAACGACCTTTGACATCTATGCATATATTCCTAGTAACTTAAGAAGACTGTCGGGTGTCCTCGGAGAACCCCGAATCATCCACGATTTCCGAGCAGGATCACATTATAGAGTCATTGCAGTATTACAACATTTATTCAAATAGATACACCAGAGTAAAATAGCGGAAGTCTTACCATAACTTAGTTTACAAAATAGTAGTTTCAAACCTTACAAACTAAGTTCGATAATTATTACAAAACGTAATAGTAGAGTTGCATTATAATATAATACAAACACACAAAAGGATTGCCCTGCCCAAGGGCCATGCATTTACTTATCGTCATCGCATTGAACAATAGTCATGCAGCACGGTCCACAACAGACCTACTCATGAGGCTCACCTGCAACAAGGGTCAACGAACCCGGAGTACAAAAGTACTCAACAAGACTTAACCGAAATAAAAACTAAGGAGACTCAGGAATGCAGGCTCAGGGATTCAAGGTATAGCTTTAGCAATAATCAAAGTAAATTTTTTGCGTAAAAGCTCTTTAATAAAAATTCTTTAATTTGACATTTAAAACTTCATAACATCATATACAAAGATGACACGATCCGTATTGAGATCATGAAACTTCATATCCAACACTTTCTCAATTTCAGTTATTAATACTACGATGATGAATAGTGAGTTGAGTCTCCATAACCGAGGAGCAACGACGATTCGAACCGATTATAAACCTAGTTGGGAATTCTAGACCACACGACATATGTAGGTCCCCGACCTACATATACCAACCTGCACTTAGATCCTCTAAAACAAGAACGGGTCCGTGCCACCCGAGAATACAGTACTCCACCATTCCAGCCCATGGCCACGTGGGTACACGCTACTCTCGCCATCTCTCCACTCCTAGTGCGCGAGTAGCCATTCTCATAATCGACACAGGCAAATCAACAACGGTATGGACCTTAATTGACACAGGCGAAAAGAACCCGTTCACAAGACCTCCATGTCTTGTGGCTAACACACACCGAATCCGCCCGATTTAGATTTATTACTCCACATCCCCATATCACATGATAACATAAGTAACCAAGGTTCCATTAAACTTGCAGGTGGCAGGTACTCACTCGACTTTCATCGTTCTACGCATAGCTAAGCAAAACTAGGCATATACGAATTTAAAACTGGTAATATGGTAAATATGGAGTAACAAGGGTGGTAATGCACCAATTAGGCTCTTACTTAACTCCTAATCACTTAATGCAGTAATGGAAAGCAAAAGCAAAATTAATTTGTAAAACACAAGGTAGGGTTGTATGCATCCGGGGCTTGCCTTCGTTGACGGAAAAGTCTGGTTTCTACGACGTTTCACAAGTATTCGATCCGACCTCAACAGTCGGATTAACCTCCTTAACAACTTGATTAACTACCACATGTTCACCTTCGTTCACTACATGTAATAACAATGCCATGTTTAACCTGATGCGGAATACGAAATATGATGCTCGATGATGGATACAAAAATTAACAATTTGAATACAACTTTCCTTCGCGGTACAGTTGCAAGTCAAATAAACTAAATCTTTTTTGTAACACATACATCAATTGCCAAGGATCATTATCAACTAATGACCCAAGGTCATCACTCAATCCAAAATTTCAAACAAAACCTGAATCATTAAAGGTTACTATTTGCTTTTATGAATTAATTATTTAATTCAAAATTATGAAATAAATCAACTTATTCTAATTGAGCTAAAAATTTTAGTAAATGTTCATTACATGATAAGTAAGTGGCAAAACAAATTTCATAATTTTTGGACAATTAAATAAGGCCATAAAAATCATGGAAATCCATTTATTAATAAATTGAGCAATTTTTATCACATTCAAAAGTGCTGAAAAACAATATTTCAAATTTTTATTAAATAATATACATCACAGAGAGGTCACACAAAAATTTTCATAATTTTTGGAGCTCTAATTAAATTTATACAAAAATAACAAAAACAGTCACTATTTATTCAAATCTGAAAAATAGAAAAATCCATTTTGAAATCACTGAGTCGCTGACAACCCGACCCCACCTGTCATCCCTAACCTCCGACGTTGACCACGGCGGCACGCGTGCTGATCAGTGAATTCTCGCCGCCGGTGAGACCAACAGCGACGGCGAGGGTACTAACATGATTACTACATCACAGCGCATCGATTTATGGCACTAACACGACCAATTACGGACTAAACCGAGCACTACGCCGACCATGGCGGCCACGACGGTGCTGCTGCACTACGCCGACGATGTGAGACCTATAAAGCTTAAACGAATGGCTTAGGAAGCACCAGCAGCTCACCCCGAATGAGTTGGAGCCAAGAGCCGAGCTGGATGATCAATGGAGGCGCTGGTCGACGTTCACAGCAACCACGGCGGAGCACGCAACGACGACGGCGATGTTCCGGCTACTATGGTGGACAAAATGGTCAATCAACTGGGCACAAAGCACCACGGCATCACGGAGAAGCTGAAACAATGCTTCCTGAAGTCAGAAGCTCACTGTAGAGTGCTGACCACGACGGAGCAGCCACGACGGAGATGTGCCGACCGCGAGGAAGAAGAGCGCGCACAGCAAGTTCTTGGCGAATACAGGCGACCAAGGTTAGTTGGCTAGGTGCGCAAGGAATAGGCGAAGCTGGGACGGGCTTTGTCGAGACGGCAATGGCGCTAGGTCGACGGCGAGAGCTCGACGGAGCTACGGTGGTGGTGACGGGAAAAACAGAGGAGGAAGAAAAACGACGATGACGGCGTCTCGGTTCTTATAACATGACTCAGAAGCTCAAGGAAGCCACGATGGAGCTGTTTCCATGCTAGCGCGACGCCAAGGATGGCCACGACGCGCCTGGAACGCCGAAGAAGGTCGCCGGCGGTGTAGCTTGAGCGGCGAGTACTGTTCCACTTAATTACAGAATTGCCATCCAGTTAGAAACTCAAATTACTCCCAAATTTTCATAACAACTCAAAAATCTCCAAAAACAAAAGTTGTTCAAAATCAAAAGTTCTACAACTTTGCTTTTATAACCATCTCCTAATTCAGTCTAGATTTTGATATGAACTTTTGAATTTGAAGAGGGAAAGTTAACGAATTACGCCTTTTTGAATTACTCAAAATTTTTCTAAACAACTTGAAAAACTCCAAAAACAAACTTTGTATAACTTGCCAAGCTCTACACTTTAGCTTTTGGGCTCAACCCCAAAATATGCTTAGATTTTGAAATGGATTTTCAGGGTAGGATTTAAATGCTGAAAAGCGGGGTTTTCTCAAAAAATTCAAAATCCAAATAAACTTTGAATGTGAGTCAAACAATACAATTCAACACATACCACATAAATATAAACATGTTTTGGTGTATGCATCTCAAAGTTTTCACCGATTGCCAAATGCTTTGCAATGCGTATGATGACATGTCAGGTTTTAGTTTTTAAACACCCGAGGTGTTACAATCCTTCCCCCTAAAAGAAATCTCGCCCCAAGATTCAAAGCCATAGAGTAAGTAATGGAAAAGGAAATGTGTCAGTCCAAAAACATCCAACACCTGTCCATAAAATAGCTGAGTTCCTTTTACAAAACACAACTTGTACTCCCGAGCTCAACTAACATTACTCTATTCTATATTGACGCTAGAAATTCTGGAAACTTTTCTAACAAGTAATCTTCTGATTCCCAAGTAGCTTCCTCTTCTTAATGTTGATTCCATTGTATTTTATAGAACTTGATTGTCCGTCTTCAAGTAACATGATCTTTCTGATCTAACACTCGGATAGGATATTCGGAATAAGTTAAATCCGGTTCTAGTTCTACTCCTTCAACTTCAACATTTTGTTCAGGCACTCGGAGACACTTCTTCAATTGAGAAACATGGAACACATCATGTACAGCTGCAAGATGTTCAGGTAATTTCAAGTGGTATGCCACTTTTCCATACCTCTCCAAAATTTGATAGGGTCCAATATATCGGGGTGCTAACTTTCCTTTAACACCAAAATGGATAACTCCCTTCATTGGTGATACTTTCAGATATACAAAATCTCCTTTGTTAAATACCAATGGTCTCCGTCTTCTATCCGCATAACTCTTTTGTCGGGATTGAGCTATCTTCAAATTACTTTGTATTTGCTTAACCTTGTCTTCTGTTTCTTTCACAAGGTCAACCCCAAAGAATCTTCTTTCTCTAGGCTCAGACCAACTCAATGATGTTCTACATCTACGACCATAGAGTGCTTCAAATAGAGCCATTCTAATGCTTTCCTGATAACTATTGTTGTATGAGAACTCGGCCAAAGGTAAGCATTCATCCCACTTATTGGAATAGTTAAGGACACAACACCTTAACATATCTTCAAGTACCTGATTAACTCTTTCAGTCTGTCCATCAGTCTGCGGATGATAAGCTGTACTATACAGATGTTTGGTACCCAATGAAGAATGTAATTGTTTCCAAAAATTTGATACAAATTGTGTACCCCTGTCTGACACAATAGTCTTGGGTACTCCATGGAGACTCATGATTCTTGCTAAATGCATCTTGGCATATTGGATCGTAGGATATATTGTCTTGACTGGAAGAAAATGTGCTGACTTAGTGAGTCGATCTACAATAACCCATACTGAGTCAAATTCCTTTGATGTCTTGGGTAGACCAACAATAAAGTCCATACTTATGTCCTCCCACTTCCAAGATGGAATAGGTAATGGTTGTAATTCACCAGCAGACCTCAAATGTATAGCTTTCACCTTTTGACAAGTATCACACTTTGCTATATATCTAGCAATCTCTATTTTCATTTTAGTCCACCAGAATCTTTACTTCAAGTCATGGTACATCGTGTTGCTTCCTGGATGAATAGATAACCTAGTAGCATGTGCCTCTTCTAGTATTGACTGTCACAACTCAGGAACTTTTGGTACCACCAGGTGATCCTTAAACCACAACACATCTTCATCATCAATGCTAAAGCATTCCGCTTTTCCATTCTTGACTCTTTCCTTGATATGGGCAATACCCTTGTTTTCCTTTTGAGCAGCAATAACTTGATCTTGAATAGTGGCTTCAACAATTATGTTGGTCAAACTTCCTTGTTGAATTACTTCTACATTCAACTTCTCTATCTCTTGACATAAATTCAAGCCCATTGTTCTCACTGTCAGACAATTGCAATAACTTTTGCGACTGAGGGCATCTGCAACCACATTTGCTTTACCAGGGTGATAATGTACTTCCAAATCATAATCCTTAATCAGTTCTAACCATCTTCTTTGTCACATGTTCAACTCTGACTGAGTAAAGATATACTTTAAGCTCTTGTGGTCTGTATACATATGGCACGTATTACCAAGCAGGTAATGCCGCAAAATCTTTAGAGCATGAACCACAGCTGCTAACTCCAGATCATGAGTTGGATAGTGTTCTTCATGCTGCTTAAGTTGCCGGGATGCATAGGCAATGACTCGGCCTTCTTGCATCAACACACATCCAATACCAATACCTGAAGCATCACAATAGACATCAAACGGCTTTTCGATATCAGGTTGGGCTAGCACTGGTGCAGTAGTCAACAGTCTCTTCAAAGTCTGGAAAGCCTCCTCACAATCTGATGACCAGACAAACTTGACTTGGTTCTTCAAAAACTCAGTTATGGACTTTGATACTTTAGAGAAATCTAGAATAAACCGACGGTAATACCTCGCCAAACCCAGAAAACTCCGAACTTGATGAACTGTGGCTGGCGGTTTCCAATCAAGCACATCCTTCACTTTGCTGGGATCAACTGCAACTCCTTCGGCTGACAAGACATGTCCAAGAAATTGTACTTCCTTAAGCCAAAAATCACACTTGCTGAACTTGGCATATAGTTGATGTTCTCTCAAGCGGGTCAGAACAATTCTAAGATGTTCCGCATGTTCTTTCTTATTCTTGGAATATACTAAAATGTCATCAATAAACACCACTACAAACTTGTCTAGCTCAGACATGAATACTGAGTTCATGAGATACATGAAATGAGCTGGAGCATTCGTCAAACCAAAAGAAATTACCAGGTATTCATATAATCCATATCTTGTGGTAAATGTCGTTTTGGGAATATCTTCAGGCTTTATCTTGATTTGGTGATATCCAGACCTCAAATCTATTTTGGAGAAAACTTTGGCTCCGGCCAATTGATCAAAAAGCAAATCTATCCGAGGTAATGGATACTTATTTTTGATGGTCACTTCATTCAATGGACGATAGTCAACACATAACCTCAAGGTCTCATCTTTCTTTTTCACAAAAATTGCCGGACATCCCCAAGGTGAGGAACTAGGTTGGATAAACCCTTTCTCAATCAATTCTTGTAACTGAGTCTTCAACTCGGCCAATTCCTTAGGTGGCATCCTATAAGCTCTCCAAGAAATTAGAGCTGTTCCAGGTTGTAACTCTATATTAAACTGTACATCCCTATCAGGTGGTAGACCGGGTAAATCTTTAGGAAACACATTCGGAAATTCACACACTACCGGAATATCTCTAATCTCTTTGATAGCAGTTGCACAAATCTTGCCCACTGATCTTCTTAAGGTTGGAAGTTGGATGAGAAGTTGAGAATTACTATCAGGCAAACTCACTCTTAATGTCCTATTCAAAGCATCTATAACAGCCTTATGCTGATACATCCAATTTATTCCCAAGATTACATCTATATCCTGATCCTTAAGGATAATCATGTTAGTGGGAAAAATATGCCCACCCAGGTTTACGAGTACCTAGTATACCATTTCCTTAGTACACAGACGTCCCCCAGGCGACTGTATAAAGAAATTTTCCTTTGTTGCCCTAATTGAAATTTCATACTTCATGACAAATGTTCTATTGATGAATGAATGTGATGCGCCAGAATCAAAAAGTATAACCGCAGGGTGATTGGCAACAGGAAACATACCCATCATCACTGGCTCCCCTTCCAAAATTTCTCCAGCTTGAATATAGAACACCCATCCTGTCTTCCTCTCATCTTTGCCCTTCTGAGCATTCTGATTGTGGTTCTTGTTTGGTGCCTGACCCTGTTGTTGATTGGCAGGGGTCTTCTAATAATTTTGATTAGCCTGCCTAGGATATGGACATTCCCTAGAGAAATGACTAGTCCTTCCACAATTGTAACATGGATAGTTGTGACCCTAGGACGTTGGAGCATTGCCACTAGAAGCATTGGTTGACTGTGAATTCGGATAGGTTATAGCAGGACAGACATTTGACTGTTGCCTAGCTTGGAACTGCGGTGGACGATAAGGAGGACGATTATGATGTACTAGATGATAAATCACCCTCTGCCTCTTCTGATTTCTCCCAAAAGATCCAGACAGCACACTCTTTTTCTTCTTGAGCTCCTTATGCTGCCGATACTTTGACTCTGAAGCAATTGCAATATTTACTGCCTCATGATAAGTAACATTAGTACAAGTGGTCATCATAGTCTACAACTTGGTATTCAGGCCTCTCATAAACCACCTCTTCTTCTTGGCATCGGTATTGACATGTTCTGATGCATATTGGGACAGATGATTAAATCTTCCCACATACTGCATCATAGTTTGATCTCCTTGCTTCAAAGCAAGGAATTCATCTAGCTTCATAGCCATCACTCCTTCAGGGATATAATGGGCTCTGAAGGCAGTATGGAACTCAGCCCAAGTTATTGGAATGCCAGCTGGTTGCATAGCCACTAAGTTTGCCCACCAAGCACTTGCTGCTCCTCTAAGTTGTTGGGCGGCAAACGCAGGTTTCTGATACTCCGTGCATGGAATAAGGTCAAATTTCTACTCCATGGTTCGAAGCTAGTCATCAGCCTCTAATGGTTCATCTGCCTTAGTGAACACCGGTGGTCTTGTGTCTATAAAATCAACATATGTAGCCTCCTGTCTGTTATGGTGGTGACCATGGTTTCCGTGCATCTGATTCTGATTACTCTGAGCCATCTCATGAAGCAAACGAGAATTTTCAGCCGTCACATTAACAAGTGCGGTTATAGCATCAGCTAAATTTGTTGGAACTGGTGGTGGATCTAGAATACCGTCCTCATCTTGTGAAGTTCCAGGAATATATGAACCCCGCGTACGACGCATCTGCTCATAACAAACCAAACTTTATTCACATGTCTTTATTGAATTGTACCAAAGTTTACTCTAGACAAATTACATAGAGTTTACTAATGTACAAACAAACCCGCGAGTACGAAAACAAAACTACATAACTTAACTAGAGCTACTATTATACAACTCTACTCCTTTCCTCAATTACTTCAAACTTCAGGCTCGGTATCCATTCCAGAATTATTACTGCCTTCATCATCACTTTCATTGATCATTACTAATTCTTCAGGATCTTCTTCTTCTTCCTCTCCTGATTCATCATCATCGGCAAGGATGACACCGGGGTCCATGGCATCAGCTTGGGGCTCATGATTGGGATTTAACAGATTGCTAAGCCTATGAACTTCCTCATGTAGATAAGTATTATGTTCTTCTAAATCTTCTACATAGAATTCTAACTCATGAGTTCTAGCTCTAGCTACATTTTCTCTCTGCCAAGCTTCATTTCTTCCCTCCACTGTACGAACCAACATACATTCGCAGTTCTAATGCGCGGTGGTGAGATGCCTCAATTGACCCTGTAATTCTCCTACATGTATAGCATCCAAAGCCCTATCTCTAGTAGCTTGTGCTAACTCTACAGAAATCCTCTGTATCTCTGCCTGGGGATCAGGCCTAGCACTGCTACTTCTAGCACCATCATTTCTAGGGGCAAGTTGGTGATGAGGAACTCCTTTGGGTCCAGTGGACTTACAGGGCGTCATCTTGGCACGAGCCATACTGTAGGAAGCCAATTTAATCCAAGTAAGACCATTGATCAAAGTCTAAAGAGCAATTATGATGGATTACATTACTCAAACCAGTCTCACTACTCAACTCCAGACTAAGAGGTGAAGGAAGTAACAAGTGAATTATTCATGATGCATGAATCGTTCTTATGAATAAAAACATCAAAGTTTATAATGCACATAAACAACCTTTATTTTTATATAGGGCATAGTAATATTACTACTCCACCACACAAAACCTTTTTAATCAAATATGGAATGGTGAGAAAGAAATAAGATAAGTCAGAAGCAATTTGGACCAAATTATCAAGTTAAATTTAGTCATCCCAAATTATTTTGAAGTTTTTGTAAAACAATACAACAAGGACCTTGTAACGAATGCTCTGATACCATTCTATGGCAGAACCTCCTAAATTATAGGACCCACATGCACCTGTCACTATCCAATGACCTTTGACATCTATGCATATGTTCCCGGTAACTTAAGAAGACTGTCGGGTGTCCTCGGAGAACCCCAAATCATCCATGATTTTCGAGCAGGATCACATTACAGAGTCATTGCAGTATTACAACATTTATTCAAATAGATACACCAGAGTAAAATAGCGGAAGTTTTACCATAACTTAGTTTACAAAATAGTAGTTCCAAACCTTACAAACTAAGTTCGATAATTATTACAAAATGTAATAGTGGAGTTGCATTATAATATAATACAAACACACAAAAGGATTGCCCTGCCCAAGGGCCATGCATTTACTTATCGTCATCGCATTGAACAACAGTCATGCAGCATGGTCCACAATAGACCTGCTCATGAGGCTCACCTGCAACAAGGGTCAATGAACCCTGAGTACAAAAGTACTCAACAAGACTTAACCGAAATAAAAACTGAGGAGACTCAGGAATGCAGGCTTAGGGATTCAAGGTATAGCTTTAGCAATAATCAAAGTTAATTTTTGCGTAAAAGCTCTTTAATAAAAATTCTTTAATTCAACATTTAAAACTTCATAACATCATATACAAAGATGACATGATCCATATTGAGATCATGAAACTTCATATCCAACACTTTCTCAATTTTAGTTATTAATACTACGATGATGAACAGTGAGTTGAGTCTCCATAACCGAGGAGCAACGACGATTCGAACCGATTATAAACCCAGCTAGGAATTCCAGACCACATGACATATGCAGATCCCCGACCTACATATACCAACCTGCACTCAGATCCTCTAAAACAAGAATGGGTCCATGCCACTCGAGAATACAGTACTCCACCATTCCAGCCCATGGCCACGTGGGTACATGCTACTCTCACCATCTCTCCACTCCTAGTGCGCGAGTAGCCATTCTCATAATAGAATAGCCGAGTAAAGGCTTACCAGAGTATGTGGTTAGTACTACAAAGTCTCACCTCATGCAATTCAACAACGGTATGGACCTTAATCGACACAGGCAAAAAGAACCCGCTCACAAGACCTCCATGTCTTGTGGCTCACACACACCGAGTTCGCTCGGTCTAGATTTATTACTCCACATCCCCATATCACATGATAACATAAGTAACCAAGGTTCCATTAAACTTGCAGGTGGCAGGTACTCACCCGACTTTCATCGTTCTACGCATAGCTAAGCAAAGCTAGGCATATACGAATTTAAAACTGGTAATATGGTAAATATGGAATAACAAGGGTGGTAATGCACCAATTAGGCTCTTACTTAACTCCTAATCACTTAATGCAGTAACGGAAAGCAAAAGCAAAATTAATTTGTAAAACACAAGGTAGGGTTGTATGCATCCGGGGCTTGCCTTCGTTGACGGAAAAGTCTGGTTCCTGCGACGTTTCACAAGTATTCGATCCGACCTCAACAGTCGGATTAACCTCCTCAACAACTTGATTAACTACCACGTGTTCACCTTCGTTCACTACACGTAATAACAATGCCATATTTAATCTGATGCGGAATACGAAATATGATGCTCGATGATGGATACAAAAATTAACAATTTGAATACAACTTTCCTTCGCGGTACAGTTGCAAGTCAAATAAACTAAATCTTTTTCGTAACACATACATCAATTGCCAAGGATCATTATCAACTAATGACCCAAGGTCATCACTCAATCCAAAATTTCAAACAAAACCTAAATCATTAAAGGTTATTATTTGCTTTTATGAATTAATTATTTAATTCAAAATTATGAAATAAATCAACTTATTCTAATTGAGCTAAAAGTTTTAGTAAATGTTCATTACATGATAAGTAAGTGACAAAACAAATTTCATAATTTTTGGACAATTAAATAAGGCTACAAAAATCAAAGAAATCCATTTATTAATAAATTGAGCAATTTTTATCACATTCAAAAAGTGCTGAAAAACAATATTTCAAATTTTATTAAATAATATACATCACAGAGAGGTCACACAAAAATTTTCATAATTTTTCGAGCTATAATTAAATTTATACAAAAATAACAAAAATAGATACTATTCATTCAAATCTGAAAAATAGAAAAATCCATTTTGAAATCACTGAGTCGCTGACAACCCAACCCCACCTGTCATCCCTAACCTCCGACGTTGACCACGGTGGTACGCGTGCTGACCAGCGAATTCTCGCCGCCGGTGAGACCAACAGCAACAGCGAGGGTACTAACATGATTACTACGTCACAGCGCATCGATTTATGGCACTAACGCGACCAATTACGGACTGAACCGAGCACTACACCGACCATGGCGGCCACGATGGCGCTGCTGCACTACGCCGGCGATGTGAGACCTGTAAAGCTTAAATGGATGGCTCAGGAAGCACCAGCAGTTCACCCCGAACGAGTTGGAGCCAAGAGCCGAGCTGGATGATCAACGGAGGCGCTGGTCGACGTTCACAGCAACCACGGCGGAGCACGCAACGACGACGGTGATGTTCTGGCTACTATGGTGGACAAAATGGTCAATCAACCGGGCACAAAGCACCATAGCATCACGGAAAAGCTGAAACAATGCTTCCTGAAGTCAGAAGCTCACCGTAGAGTGCTGACCACGACGGAGCAGCCACGACGGAGATGTTGCCGGCCACGAGGAAGAAGAGCGCGCACAGCAAGTTCTCAGCGAATACAGGCGACCAAGGTTAGTTGGCTGGGTGCGAAAGGAATAGGTGAAGCTGGGATGGGCTTTGCCGAGACGGCAACGGCGCTAGGTCGACGGCGAGAGCTCGACGGAGCTGCGGTGGTGGTGACGGGAAAAACAGAGGAGGAAGAAAAACGACGACGACGGCGTCTCGGTTCTTATAACGCGACTCAGAAGCTCAAGGAAGCCACGACGGAGCCGTTTCCATGCCAGCGCGATGCCAAGGACGGCCACGATGCGCCTGGAACGCCGAAGAAGGTCGCCGGCAGATTAGCTTGAGCGGCGAGTACTGTTCCACTTAATTACAGAATTGCCATCCAGTTAGAAACTCAAATTACTCCCAAATTTTCATAACAACTCAAAAATCTCCAAAAACAAAAGTTGTTCAAAATCAAAAGTTCTACAACATTGCTTTTATAACCATCTCCTAATTCGGTCTAGATTTTGAAATGAACTTTTGAATTTGAATAGGGAAAGTTAACGAATTACGCCTTTTTGAATTACTCAAAATTTTTCTAAACAACTTGAAAAACTCCAAAAACAAACTTTGTATAACTTGCCAAGCTCTACACTTTAGCTTTTGGGCTCAACCCCAAAATATGCTTAGATTTTGAAATGGATTTTCAGGGTAGGATTTAAATGCTGAAAAGCGGGGTTTTCTCGAAAAATTCAAAATCCAAACAAACTTTGAATGTGAGTCAAACAATACAATTCAACACATACCACATAAATATAAAGTTGTTTTAGTGTATGCATCTCAAAGTTTTCACTGATTGCCAAATGCTTTGCAATGCGTATGATGACATGTCAGGTTTTAGTTTTTAAACACCCGAGGTGTTACAACATGCTCCTGGGCTTCCTCCTATGCGAAGATCTCCTCCTCGTACTCCTCGATCACCTCATCGTACTTTGGCTCGCCGACGAGCACGAAATCTACCAGTTCATGATCTACATGAAATGATGATGCAATGCTTAGGAATATAACATCAGCAACTTTTACAATAACAGTACATTGATTTAACTACTAAGCTATAGCTATCGACCACGGTGCTAAGTTATCTATTGCTATCGACAACAAGCATAAAGTACGGCATTCATCATTATTATAGCCACTACCAGTATTTTTACTCCTAGCGCTGATTTATGCTATATACCAATAAACAAGGGTAATATCTACTCTATTTCACAACCCATTCTAAGACCACAAAATTTACAGCAAGTACGTAATAACCTAACGAGTCTACTGTAAAAATTTTGTGTCTATAGCTATCACCAATTACCCCCAAATATTCCTACAATTATTCACCTACCTAATATTCGTTCTCTAGTTTTGAATTTATCACCCAATACTCGCCACAGCTAACTATAACCCAACCGAACTATCCAGTAGATGGTATTTTTGTGAACCTAACAAAACTAGTCTCCCTATTTTTGGACAACTATGCAATTTACTACGATTTATCAAAGTTCAATTCATAACTAAAACATTTCTTATTTACTAGAAATTGAAGAAACCAAACTCCAACTCACGGCCCACACGGTCCGGCTCAGCCCTGCAAGCGGCGACGCAGGCGCAGGCGCCAGCACGGCCCAGCGCGGTGACGCGGCCCAGCGGCGGGCGGACGCGAGCGCGCGGTGCGGCAGGCCGGCCCACAGCGGGGCACAGCATGCATGGTGCAGCGCTGGCCCAGGCAGCAGCGCTGCAAGCACGCGGTGCAAGCAGGCCGTGGGTGCAAGCGGCGGGCGCGGGAAGCTAGCCCAAGCGGCTGCTGCGCGGACACAAGCTGAGCAGGCGTATTCCTAAGGTATTCGGGATTGTTTTCCTACACGAAAATGGCCATAAAACAGGTGTGACGTAGGGGTGACGTCATGGTGACGTCAACAAGCTAATAACAGCAGTAACGCACCGCCGGTCGCTTGCTTGCTCTGCTTGGGCGAGGTTCCGCTGGCCGTGGAGAAGACGCAAAACGACGGTGGAGCTTTGAATGAGGTGGGCAGTGCGATGAGCAGCAAGAGGATAGGCTAGCAGTGCGGCGAATTGAAATGGCAAGCTATGGTTCAGTGGCTGGACGACGGCATAGGTCACCTCGTTCTTATAGAGCAGGCGGAGCTGCAATTCCAAAATTGAAACACAGTGAGGTGCTACAATCGGCGAGGTGGTGTCAATCGAGCTGCTGGCTATCTAGGGAGCCGAGGATGCGACAAATTTGAGTATAGCGCTACGGTCATGGTGAATTGAAAGCAAGAGGTCCCGCCGGTCATGGCTATAGCGAGGACAGGGGTTCTGGCATGGCATGGCTCGGCGCAGCCGTGGTCGTCAACGCAATGTACTCGCACACATGATGATGGGAACAGCAAGGCATGCTCCAGGCGGCTATCCGCACGACAGAACTCACAAGCCGATGAAGCTCGGACCTGTGTCCGCAGACGGCGTCGAACAAGGAAAAACCAAAACACAACACAACACCGAAGTGATGGTGGAGCAGGCGGCCATCTAATGCGCGCAGCTGAGGATGGTCAACTAGAGCAGTGCCGCGCGGTGGTGATGGACGACGTGCAACGTGACCAAAGTACCGCATGATGCGACGATGAGGTAGAGCTAACAGGACCCATGCGCAGTACGCATGCGTGCGGTGGCAGGCAGCCGAGGCAACAGTGGTGACCGCGGCCAGCCCAACATAGTTCAAAATAGGTGACGTGCACTGTTTTTAAAACGGTCGCAAAACTCTCTCCGAAGGTCCAAATGCCAAACCAATTCTTTTAAATGCAAGATGGTACGTAAGACTACCAACCCATGCCACGACACCATGTTACTTCTTAAGCCGATTTCTCTACAACAACTGCCAAATGTGGCTTTGTTGACCCATTTTTAACTTACGCGAATGACGTCGATTCGAATGATTTCGTGTCGAATTCCAATTCCGACCTATGGGATGTACTAGCTAGTTATCCTTGTCCTCGACCGCACATGTTTTATCGCCGTTCACAAAATGTTCTATAGCCTTTTTGTTTTAACAAGAATTCGATTAGGATAATAAACAATGCTATGTGACACGAAACGTAACATTCGCTTTCTTGTTTCATATAAATGTTTCAAGGACCGAACATTGCTTTATAATGCGGGTAGTACACATATGCACACAATTATGATGCTCATGCGATGTTTTGGCAAAACAGTACAATGTAACACTGAGGGTGTTATAGCGGCGCCTGGGGTCGTGCCCGCTAGGTGCAGCGCAACATCATGAACGAGGGGAACGACCCTCCATAGTTTGCTCGGGCTAGCCAAAACATCGCCGCTGCAGCAATGCTTTTGCGTGGCATCCCTGAGCCCGTCGACCCCCAGGAGCGAGCGGTCCACCGGAACCTTCGAGCGCTAGTTGAGGTCACCACCGTTCAATAGGCGGAGAGCTCCGCATTATGACTCTGACTAGCGCCCTCTCTCCCCACTAGGGGAGCGGAGACGCACTAGACAGATCACTCCATCTGCTCACTGCTATAGCCACCAAGCGTGGCATGGGAGGCCACAGCTATGCCTCGGTCTGACCCAGCGCATGCTCCACACCGACCGCTGGTACACGAACGACTCGGTCCAAGCCAAGACGCTCGTAGCGTCATTAGCAAGCGGCATCAGGCCTAGCGTGATGATGACGTTCATCGGGAGTCGGTGAGGGTAGGCGACATGGGCCCCGGCCGGACCATCAAGGGGAGCGGTGAAACATGCCCTAGGCATGGTCGCCGGCCAGATGACTAGAGTCCCAGCCCAAAGGGCCTAGGACCACGGGCCTTTGGACGACGCATCTGGAAAGCCCTGTTCCCACAGCGCTTTTGGCCGCCCACCAACATCGCCAAGTACACCGAGGAGACAAACCCCGGTATATGGCTCGAAGATTTCCGGCTCGCTTGCCAAGCCAGAGGGGTGGATGATGACCATTTCATCATTCAGTATCTTCCCATCTATGTGGGGGAACATGTTCGAGCATGGCTCGAATTCCTCCCGCACGATAGCATCCGTGACTGGGCGGACCTCAAGAGGATCTTTGTTAGAAACTTCTAGGGGACGTATGTTCACCCTGAGAACTCCTAGGACCTCAAGAGCTACCAGCAGGAGCCTAGCGAGTCCCTGCGGGATTACATCCACAGGTTCTCCCAACGATGCAACTCCCTCCCTGATGTCTTTGATGCAGACGTCATCAGCGCATTCCTCTCCGGGACAACCTATGAGTCCTTGATCCACAAGCTTGGGTGTCTGAAGCCCCATACCACCTGTGACCTACTTGACGTTGCCACAAACCATGCCTCCGACGAGGAGGCGGTCGGAGCGGTCTTCAATGAAGGCTAGGACAAAGGCAAGGCCAAATACGAGGACCAAGACAAGGGCCCCTCCATGTAGAGGGGCAAGAAGAACAAAAAGGATCAGCGCTGACTGGACAACACCGCGTTGGTCACCGCAGCATATCGCACGAGCAAGCAACCCTAGCAAGGCCTGCTTGACCACTTCAACAAGCTTAGGGATAGCCCATGCACCAACCACGCCTACCCTGTCAAACATCTCTACAAGGACTATGAGCTCCTCAAACATTTCCTACGATAGGCCAGCGGGCCAAAAGAAGGAGACGGCAAAGAGGCGGTAGCCAAGAAGGGAGGCACGGTGGGTTAGGATAGGGATAGCTTCCCTGACCCTAAGGAATGCATCATGATCTTCGGGGGGTCCGACGCCATCTGCTCCAAGCGCCGGCACAAGGTACACTACCGAGAGGCATGCGCCGCCAAGACAGTCGTCGCCTCCTTCCTCAGCTGGTCAGATTCTTCAATCACCATCGATCAGAGGGACCATCCCTCCCACGTCGCCAGAATAGGACGCTACTTGCTCATCGTTGACCCCATCATCCGCAAGAAGCGCCTCACCAAGGTGCTAATGGACGGAGGTAGCGGCCTCAACATCCTCTACATCGACACCCTCGACACCATGCACATCCCTCGGTCGAAACTCTACCCGGCAGGCTCTCCCTTCCATGGCATGATCCTGGGAGCGTAGGCATACCCGCTCGGGCAGATCAACCTACCCTTCACATTTGGCAACTGAGCCAACATCCGCTCGGAGGTTCTCACCTTTGAGGTGGTGGACTTCCTAAGGTCCTACCATGCCATCCTGGGGCAGCCATGCTACACCAAGTTCATGGCTATCCCCAACTACACCTACCTCAAGCTAAAGATGTCGGGACCGAATGGCGTCATCACTATGGGTAGGGCCTTCTCATATGCCTTCATGTGCGACCACGAGCATTTTGAGCTCGCCACTACGGTCGTCAACTCATCCGAGCTCCTGTGGCTCGAGGAGACATCGACCCTAGCAGTCCCGGACTACAACAAACCAACCTCCTCAATGGCCTTCCACCCACTCGAGGAAACCAAGGTGGTGGGAATCGACCCCACTGACCCCATCAAGATGGTGCGGATCGGGACCCAACTCCCAGCCAAATAGGAATGCAAGCTCGTCGACTTCCTACGCGCTAATCACGATGTCTTTGCATGGCAGCCTTCTAACATGCCAGGCATACCATGGGAGGTCGCCGAGCACGTGTTACGTCTCATCTCAGGCTCGAAGCCCACCAAGCAGCGCCTACATCACTTCAATGATGAGAGGCACAGGGCCATAGGCGAAGAGATCACAAAACTCCTGATGGCTAGATTCATCAGAGAGGTATTCTACTCCGACTGGTTTGCCAATCTTGTTCTTGTTAAAAAAAGATCAGGAAATGGAGAATGTGTGTTGATTATACTGGCCACAACAAAGCGTGTCCAAAGGATCACTTTCCTTTGCCACGCATAGACTAGATAGTCGACTCCACCTCGGGGTGCGAGATCCTCTCCTTTCTGGATGCCTACTCAGGCTATCACCAGATTGCGATGAAAGAGTCTGATCAACTCGTAACCTCATTCATCACCTCATATGGTTCATACTATTACATAACCATGCCTTTCGGTCTAAAGAATGCTGGCGCCACCTACCAAAGGTGCATGCAGCAATGCTTCACCAACCAAATCGACCCGCTCGATTAGCCTGATCAGGCCGAGCGACCAAAACCAACAATCACCATCTATGTTGATGACATAGTGGTCAAAATGGCTCAAGCTTGTGACCTAATCGCAAACTTGGCCACAACATTCGCGAACCTCCGAAGGTTCAACATCAAGCTGAATCCCAAAAAATGTGTTTTTGGGGTTCCAAAGGGGAAGCTTTTTGGATACATTATGTCTGAGCGCGGCATCGAGGCCAACCCCAAAAAGGTCACGGCCATCTCCAACATGGGCGCTGTACACAATGTCAAGGGCATACAAAGGCTCACCTGCTGTCTGGCTGCCCTAAGTCGATTCATCTCCTAGCTCAGCGAATGGGGGATGCCACTCTACAAGATCCTCAAAAAGATGAACACCTTCGTCCAGACTGAGAAAGCTTAGCAGGCTCTAGAGAGCCTCAAAGCCTCACTGATGTTGGCCCTAATGCTCGTCGCTCCCGAATGGGGAGAACCCCTCCTCCTCTATGTCGCAGCAAGCAACCACATGGTGAGCGCCGCCCTGGTCGTCGAAAGGGAGGAACCAGGACACCACCTCAAGGTCTAGTGACCCATATACTTTTTTGGGGAGATACTCACCGACCCCAAAGTCTGGTACCCCTAGGTGCAGAAGCTCCTATACACCGTGCTAATGGTGACCCAAAAGCTCTTGCACTACTTCACCGACCACAAAGTCATGGTCATCACTTCATACCCTCTCGGAGACATCATCCACAACCACGACGCCGTGGGACAGATCTCCAAGTGGGCACTCGAACTCATGGGCCACAACATCAGGTATATCCCTTGTAC
Source organism: Miscanthus floridulus (assembly GCF_019320115.1). Lineage (NCBI taxonomy): Eukaryota > Viridiplantae > Streptophyta > Magnoliopsida > Poales > Poaceae > Miscanthus > Miscanthus floridulus. The sequence continues at coordinate 28,144,465 of NC_089595.1, forward strand.
CGCTATTAAGTCTCAGGCTCTCGTAGATTTTGTCACTGAATGGATAAATTCCAGGGGATCGAGCTGCATCATGTCCCCCAAAAGGACAACGATGCCGCTGATTTTCTCGCAAAATTGGCCTCCAGACGGGATCCATCTCCAAGTGGGATCATCATCAACGATCTCTATGAGCCGTCTGCCCATGTCCTGGAAGGTCCAATCCAGACACACCCCGACGCCAAGCCAGTGCCCGGGGGCTCTGACCTCAACGCCAAGTCGGCGCTCGGGGGCTCCAACCCCAATGCCTCCATGATGATGTCGCCCACTGACATCACCATGTTGGCACTCAATCAAACCAACTGGCGAGCATCGATACTCGCTTATCTCCTTGAGGAGGTTCTCCCATCTGAAAGGACTGAAGCCCGACGGATCGCTCGACGCGCCAAGACCTTCCTCACGCTCGGTGACGAGCTCTACAAACAAAGTCCATCAGGGGTGCTCATGAAGTGCATCCCTACCAACCAGGGGAAGTAGCTCCTCTGTGACATCCATGCTGGGATCTGTGGACATCACGTGGCCCCAAGGTCGCTAGTCAGAAAAAACTTTCGCCAAGGTCTTTACTAGCCCACCGCGCTACAAGATGCAGAGGAGGTCATCCGTAGGTGTGAAGGATGCCAGTTCTATGCTTGGCAAACCCATTTGCCGACACAGGAGCTCCAAACCATCCCCATCACCTGGCCATTTGCATCCAGTGCCTCAACATGGTGGGACCCCTCAAAACAGGCCCAGGCGGCTTCACTCACCTACTCGTAGCGGTCGATAAGTTCACTAAGTGGATAGAGGCCAAGCCCATCACCAACATCCGCTCGGAAGAGGCGATCAAATTCTTCCTCGACATCATCTACATGTTCGGCGTTCCTAACTATATCATAGCTGACCATGGAACTAACTTCACCGGGAAGAAGTTCCTAGACTTCAGCGATGGATACAGCATCAGGATCGACTGGGCCTCGGTCAGACATCCACGTACTAACGGTCAGGTCGAGCATGCCAATGGCATGGTCCTCCAAGGACTTAAGCCACACATCTTCGACTGACTCAACAAGTACGCCGGGCGATGGGTTGCAGAGGTCCCAGCAATCCTCTGGAGCCTGAGAATGACCCCAAACCGATCCATAGGGTTCACACCCTTCTTCCTAGCCTACGGAGCTGAAGCAGTGCTGCCATCCGACCTCGACCATGGCGCCCCAAGAGTGAAGGCTTTCGACCATGACCGGGCCGCGGAGGCTCAGCAAGACGCTGTCAACCTACTCAAGGAGGCCCATGAGACGACCATCATCTACTCCGCTCGCTACCAGCAAACTCTCCATAGGTACCACGAAAGGAAGATCAGGGGGAGGATCCTCGAAGTCGGTGATCTCGTACTCTGGAGGACCCAATCAATGAAGGAGAAGCACAAACTCTCTCCACCATGGGAAGGTCCCTATATGGTGATCCGATCGGGCGCCTACCAACTAAAAGACGACAACGGCAACATTCTCACCAACACTTGGAACATTGAACAGCTATGTCATTTTTCCCCTAAATTCGGTCTTACCACTTTTATTCAACACTTGCTCTTATAAAACCCCCTAGCCTGAACACTTTCAGCCCAGGTCGCTCAGTGGCTCCATGAGGGTACAATACTAAATACTACCTCTCTTTTTTGCTATCACATGGTAGAAACTTTTTGCCCTCCATTCCTTTGATTACCCTACGTAATTTTGTTTTTACTCCCGACCGAGCGCACCCCGCCACGACCAACTGTTACGAGCAGTCGAGCCTCGCGGGCCACACCTGGGCTCTTAAAGTTGCAGCCTATGGAACAAACAGGTAGGTGCAAAAAAGAAAGGATAAAAATAAAGCTATGCTAGGACAAAAAAACAAGGAGTGGATAGCGATTCTATCACAAAGCAGAACTAATGTATTCATTGATACAAAAACTGTTCACATGGGGGCTCCCCCATGAACTTAACGGTTACATTTGCTGACTACTTCTACTCTAAATGTTACTATGGCCACTCGGCGTCATCGGCTGATGCCAAAGGTGAGGCCATGACACATGCCGCTAGACGTAACCACCACCGCAAGGACCCTGCTCGATTCCACTCCCTTGACTTTGGCGAGTGCAATGGGTACCTCAAGGGCGTCGCACCCATAGATGCTCTGCAGAAGAGCATGGAACACCAAACCTTCTCATGTAGTCGAGGCAGCTCCTGGAGTGAGACGCCACCAACCAAAGTATGACCGCCTTGGCTGGGGGAGGCCTCATCAAACTTTGTGAACTAGCCTACCTGAGCGGCCACAAGGGTGAAACCCCCACTAGCGTAGACTTGGGTGGCTACCCCTCCGACAAGGCTTGCCTAGAGAAGATTCGCCAGAAGGAGTCCACGTATGACTCCATCCGGATGAAGTCCTCACAGACGGTGATGAAGTCGGCAACGTACAGCACCCTCCAGTGCGCCACCTCTTTCGATAGAACCAACCCCTTCTCGACGAAGGCGGCCAGCACCATCTATCTACATTGGGTGACCTCCAACTCGACATTGCGCTCCGAAATCATGAACGTGTCTGTGAGTTCTCCTTTCCCTCTCCCTTCCCCTATTTAAAGAAGAGGCGGAGCAGTTCAGGAAAGGTGAAAGGATTAGGGCGAGAAACCCTCTCCCTTCCTTCATTCAATGCAGATGGGAAACGATGGGATGCGCCCTGACCGATGGGACACACCCTGACCGACGGAACGGCGCCTAGTCAGACAGGACGTGGCCTGGGTATGGCCCACCACTACCGCATGTCAGGCACAAGAAACAAAGCACCACCATGCGCAGGTGCCTCTCCGCCTTCCTAGATGGGACTTGGAAAGGACAAACTATGGGATCTCCGTCCAGGAGAGACCATCGGGCTTCCTGAGTCGATCGGACGGCTCAGGAAAACACCAAGAGACAGATAAGGATCAAAGGGATGCCCATATGGGCCATGCCGACTCCATCACGAATGACGAGCGTGGATCCCAGTTGGACATTTCTGATTCAAGCACCTCGAACCCTGTCACTCGAGTCATCAAGGTAACGTTACCGACCCCCACTATTTCTTTTTAAACATTCATTCATCCATGCACGCATTCATTCATTCCATACATCCAAAAGCATCGCATATGCAGTTAAATGCATCACAACACTTCGTGTTGCATCACGAAGTGGCAGTTGCCTCATTCATCATGAGTAATGACTGACCAGGGTTCGAAGGCTAGCCCATGAAGGACTCGAGGCTGCCTCGTGTCAAATAGAGCTAGGGGATAAAACGTAGATGAGCCCCGAGCAGCCCTCACCCAGTCTGCCCCATAGCAAACAGGGTCATCTCAACCTTCTCGTTCGATCCAAACCTGCCGCTAAACCCATAGAATCTCCATCAAGGGGAGGCCAGTGGGCCACCCAGGTCAGTCTCCAAAACAACCTAGGCATCTACTGGGTTACAGCTTAAGGAGCAGTGGAGTGCCACATGAGGGCTATGCCGACCCCATCATGAACGATGAACCCAGACTTCACATGAATATACCCGCTAGCGAGCTCACCAAGCGCGTCACTCGAGCCATCAAGGCAAGCGATGTTAGCTCAGCTCCTCCGATTATGAGAAACCATGGATGGGGTAATGCACAAAACTCAATCGACCCCTACCAAGCCCAAATAGGGCTCAGGGGCCTAAGATGCCCAAACGCCTCGGTTGCACCCAACGCCTAGATCCGTGAGTCCGCCTCGCCCAATCCCTTGGCTATCCCCCGGCTACACCTGACACACGGATCTGTGACCCCAAACTCGCCCCATCCCTCGACTACGCCTCGGCTACGCCTGATGCCTGGATCCGTGAGTCCACCTTGCCTGATCCCTCGGCTATCCCTCGGCTACACCCGATGCATGGGTCTATGACCCTGAACTCGCCCCATCCCTCAGCTATGCCTTGGTTGCGCCCAACACCTAGATCCATGAGTCTGCCTCACCTGATCCCTCGGCTGTCCCTTGGCTGCACCTGATGTATGGGTCTATGACCCCAAACTTGCCCCATCCCTCGGCTACACCTCAGTGGCGCCCGATGCCTAGATCCACGAGTCCACCTCGCCCGATCCCTCGCCTGCACCAGATGCACGAGTCTATGACCCCGAACTTGCCCCATCCCTCGGCTATGCCCGATGCCTGGATCCACAAGTTCGCCTTGCTCGATACCTCGGCTGTCCCTCAGCTACACCTGACCCATGGGTCTATGACCCCGAACTCACCCCATCCCTTAGCTATGCCTTGGCTACGCCTAACGCCAAGATCCATGAGTCCACCTCGCCTAATCCCTCGGCCGCACCCGACGCTAGGGTCCGTAAGCCCATCTCGCCCGATCCCTAAACTGCCTCGGCTACACACGATGGGTCCACGAGTCCACCTCGCCCGATCCCTCAGCCACACCCAACACTAGGATATGCGAGCTCGTCTCGCTCGATCCCTAAACTGCCTCGGTTGCACATGATGGGTCCATGAGTCTACCTCGCTCGATCCCTTAGCCGCGCCCGATGCCAGGATCCGCGAGCTCATCTCGCCCGATCCCTAAACTGCCTCGGCTGCGCATGATGGGTCCACAAGTCTGCCTTGCCCGATCCCTCAGACGCGCCCAATGCTAGGATCCGCGAGCTCATCTTGCCCAATCCAAATCCCTACGATCGACGCCTTAGTTAAAACAACTCTGAACTTGACCAAGGTGCACACACTCATGCCCACTAACTAAACCCCCCAGACGATTCTGCCCGAATCACCCGGGGGCTCAGGGGCTACAACCGCGGGTGTGCTTGCACGCACCCACTAACGAAATGAAAACTTCCCCCGCTGGCAACACAAAAAAACACAGATGATTCTACCCGAATCGGCCAGGGGCTCGGGGGCTACAACCATAGGTGCGCTCACGCGCACCCGCCGTCAAGACAAAAATCCCCGAGACGATTCTACCCAAATCGCCTAGGGGCTCAGGGGCTCCTATTGGGTTCATAAACCTAGGGTCCCCCATGGACCAGCTTCACTAGCAAAGGCTCGGCCTAGCACATAATGTTGCGAACAACGCGCGACTCCTAGGCTGGCCCAAATACCAGAACGATAGGCCAGAAGGGCCATCCAATCTCCGACCGGATGGCCTGGCCGAGGAGGAACGGCGCCCGCTGCTGCCTCCGGCCTGCCTCTCCGATCGGAGGGATCACTTTCGACTCTAGCCCACCTCCAGACGGTCTCTCTGACCGAAAGGTCTGGCCAGACACCACTTCTGACTCCGACCCGCGTCTTCGATCGGGGATGCGCCGAACCCCTGCTTATAGCTCTTCTCCGACTGGCGCAATTAGAGTCGACTGGGACCAACCGACCAGGGACGCCCGCTTGGTGAGAACCAAGAAATGGACAGAGAGAGTAAGGCAGGGCACTCAAGTCAACCGTAATACCGAGGACCGTACCCTGTACACCTGCAGGACAGTACCAACAGAGCATGTCAGAAGGGTACCCTACACCCTTCCTGGCATGACAGAACCCAAGAAGTGTTGTGGGCGCCGAGTACCCTATAGTGTTGTGGGTGCCATCAACTCCCATACCAGACAAACATGGTAAGGCTCCCCCACATGTCTTTGGGCATCAATAGTGTTGTGGGCGCCAGCATTTACCCTGCCAGGCAAGCATGGTAAAAACCCTTGCGTGCCTCTGGGCATCAATAGTATGGCAGGCACCGACATCTGCCATACCAGAAGAAGATGACGCAACATCCCACATGCATCTGACAGAAACAATGTTATGAGCGCCTACAATCATCCTGTACCTGATGGCGTGGGCAACAAGACTTAGCATTCATACACACTCTCTCTCTCTCTTGTAAAGTCATCCCCTTCTTCTATAAAAGGGGATGCGCTTTCTCTCAAAAGAGGGATCAGTTCACTTACATCGATTCAACACACCACAATAGAACAACCAGGTTCAGACCTCGAGCACATGCTTGAATACTTAGCACATAGTGAAGCTCCCGTCTCTCCCGGTCCTTCAAACTAGAGTCCGACCGGACCTCTTGTACCCTCCATCATTCTCCTTCTCGTTTGTAACCCCACTGCAAACTTCGAACACCTGGGCTCAGGAATAAAGTCATCGACTGACTCAAACTAGATGTAGGGCACGTTGCCTAAACTAGTATAAACCCTATGTCATTAAGTGCTATGCCGCATCCGATCACAACGTACGACAAAACTATAAATATTTACATGTTGGTCACTTTCTGCACCGCCCCTACAAATGCCCCGCGTATAATTACCTACCATTTGTAGGGGTTGCTCAATCACCAGCCGCCCCTACAAATGACCCACATATAAAAAACCTGCAGCACCTTCTTCCTCCTTGGGTCACTCACTCCAACCCATGAAAGAAAGGTGGGGAGGCCTTGGGCACCTCCCCAAAATTACTCTACTAAGGGGGAAAGGTTTTGGTCTCAAATCCTTTGTGGAGAGGTTGTAGAAGGTAAGAAAATACTATTCCACACTTTTTTTGAAGTTTTAATGTTTGGTTAGTGAGTAATTAGAGTTTTGTTTTTCTCTCTCTTCTATGGTGCTTGAGCTAATTATGAAGCAAATTAGACCCAAGTTTTGAATGTACTAGGATAAATTAGGTAGGAGAACAAGATCATACCCTTAATTGGTCCATGTTTCTTGATTTTAGTGAACAATTAGTTAGTTTTATGGATGTTTCATGTGCATGTAGATCTAGATCTAGGGTTTGGTTTTTTTATTAATTTCATTTTTGTAAATTTGTGTTTGATGAAATTGGACTAGGGTTCGCATGAAAGATATTGGGTAAAATATAATTATTGCTAATTGTTGTCTTTTAAATTATTTATTATAATCAACAAATATGTATTTTAATTATTTATGGATAAATGGGCCATTAATTAATTTTCCTCTACCATGGTGTGTTTGTATGCTTCATGTAATTATATTTGATTTATATTCATATATATCTGAAGTATATACAATTATTCTCAAGTAATTATTAATTTGATTCATTTTTATATATATCTGAATAAGTAGCCCTTTAATGTTTGTTTTGTTGTTGTTGTAAAAGATGGAGTACAGGAACTCTTGGATGTATGGTTCGTTAAGGTTCAAGGCAGGTTTCCGTAAAGAGGTGGATAAATTTATTGAAGCCGCAAAGAAGCATACAACGACATTGATAGAGAATAATGATACAATTATTTGTCCCTATAAAGATTACAAGAACCGTATGGCATGGACAGATGTGACTATCATCAGATCACATTTGATTATGTGAGGATTTGTTGAGGACTACATAGTGTGGATTCATTATGGTGAAGCAGTTATTGTTAACGACGAGGATGAGGAGGAATACGACGATAAAACCCTAGAATCCCTGTCCCAATATTCAGTAGAGCTTGATGCACGAATGGATTCCGAGTTTGGCAATGAACAAGGTGGTGATGCTGGTGGTTGGGATGGTAATGACGAAGGTGGTGCCAATAATGATGGTGGAGCACGTGTCGGGGATGAAGATGGTTTGGAGGACATGATTCGAGCCCTTGGACTAGAGATTTTACTAAATAGCCCAAAAGGTCTAGAAAATTTGGAAAGGGTGACAAAAGCATCAAAGGAGACTGTGTATGGTGTTGAAAAGGGTTGTCCGACACATTGGACATTGCTACATTTTGTGCTTGAGCTACTCATCCTGAAGGCTAAGTATGGCTGGTCAGACTGTAGTTTCAATAATCTATTGCATCTCCTGTCATGGGTGCGGCCACAATGAAACTCAGTTCCTACCAACACATACCAAGCAAAGAAGATCATAAGTCCATTGAAAATGGGGGTTGAAAAAATCCATGCATGCCCCAACCACTGTATACTTTTTCATGGCAAAACATTCAAGTCACTAGATAAATGTCCCTGGTGTGGGGCTAGTCGGTACAAGAACAATGACCTTTACGGTGGGGACGAAGCCTCCACGAGAACAAGAGGAATAATAAGGGTACAAAAAAGGTGGTACAAGAATCTCAGCCCCTAGAGGACACTCCATTAGGCAATGATGCAAAGCAGAGAAGAATTCCTACCTTAGTAATGTGGTACCTGCCAGTGACCGACCGCTTGAGACGTATCTTCCAAAACCCTAAAGAAGCCGCACTCATGACATGGTGGGATGATGAGCGCAAGGTGGATGATGATAAGATTGCACACTCAGCTGATTGTAGTCAGTGGCAAAGGTTCGATGAGAAGCACAAAGAATTCAACGATGACCCAAGGAATGTATGATTTGGCTTGAGCATCGATGGAATGAATCCCTTCAATGAGAGGATGAGCGACCACAGCACTTGGCCAGTGATCTTGACCATGTACAACATCCCAATGTGGTTGTGTTAGAAGAGAAAGTACATTCTCCTCATTATTCTTATTTCTAGCCCTAAACAACCAGGCATTGATATAGACGTGTTCCTCGAGCCTTTGATGCAAGAAATGGAGATGCTATGGAGGCATGGGGAGCCAATGTACGATGTGTTCCAAAAGGAGGACTTCATATGTAGAGCAATAATATTTGTTACTACCAATGATTACCCCACGTTGTTTGCTTTGTCTGGACAGATCAAAGGGAAGACAGGATGCTTGGTTTGCTTGGATGGTACTACATGGGTGTACCTGGATGCATCCAAGAAGATAGTTTACCTAAGGAACCGACGCTTCTTAAAGACAAGTCACAAGTACCGCAGTAAATTATTCTTTAGATTTTATGACAACACCCTAGAGATTGAACCCCCTCCGGAGAGACGTCATGATGGAGAACACGTGTACAGAATGGTGAAAAACATATGCGTCGTATATGGAAAGAAGAATCCAGATGGGACGAACAGAGATAGAAGCACACCTCCTGTCGAAGGCATACCTTTCAAGAAACAATCGATTTTCTTTCAGTATCTACCTTATTGGCCAGACTTGGAGGTCCCCCATGCCATTGATGCTATGCACATGCAGAAAAATTTCTTTGAGAGTCTCATTGCTACCTTGATGGACACAGGCAAGTCAAAGGATGGTCTGAAAGCACGGAAAGACATGGTGCAGCTAAACGTGATGCCATAGCTTCACCCGGTACCTAAGGCAAATGGAAAATACACTCTGCCCATGGCGTGCTTCAACAAAACACCAGATGAGAAGAGAGCTATATACACTTTCCTGAGGGGGGTCAAAGTCCCGACTGGGTTTTCAGCAAATATGAAGAAGCTAGTGTCGATGAAGGACTTGTTAATAACATACTGCAAGGCTCACAATGGTCATGTGATGCTGACTGTGTTTCTACCTATTGCAATCAGGGCTATAAAGCCAGAGTTCTTGAAAATGGCCATCACCCGCATGTCCTACTTCTTTTCGAAGATCTCACAGAAGACGATTAGCAAGCAAGAGCTGAGTGACCTACATGAATTTGTGGTGGAGACACAAAATCAACTAGAGATGTGTTTACCTCCTGCTTTTTTTGATATAATGCCACATCTCATGATTCACATGGTCATCAGATACAGGCGATGGGCAATTGCTACTTGCATGAAATGTGGTCCTACAAGCGGTTCATGTCGGTTTTAAGTTGATACATGCATAATTGAGCATACCTAGAGGGCTCCATGATAGAGGGTTACAGTACTGAAGAAGTCGTCGAGTGCTGTCAAGAGTACCTAAAAGTATAGAAAGAGATTGGTAAACCTGATTCTCATCACAAGGGTAGGCTGGCTAGGAAGGGCACCAGTGTTAGAAAAGTGTTCATCAACCATGATTACAAAGAGGTGAGTAGGGCACATTACAGTGTCTTGCAGAGTACACAACTAATGTAACCATACATTGATGAACACTTGGCTATCATTATGGTGGAGAGAAAAGATCGTTTGGATGATTGGGTCATGAAATAGCATAAGCAACGACTAACTACATGGTTCAAGGACCAAAACATACTGCCTAGAGAAACCATAGACTCTATTATCATCAGTAGATTGGCGAAGGGGTCATCGAGACAAGTGACATCTTGGAATGCTTATGACATCAATGGATATACATACTATACCCACGCAAAGGATAGTAAATATGTGAACCAAAACAACAACGTTTGAATAGAGGCTCTCGATGGATTGGGGCGAAAGATCCAATACTTTGGCATCATTGAATAGATATGGGAACTTAACTATGGAAGGGATATAACGGTGGCCCTGTTTCAATGTTGTTGGATCAAACAACACCAACTAAACGAGATCGGATTGAGAGTCCTGGACCTCGAGAATCTAGGCTACCAAGATGACCCTTGGGTGCTCGCTTCACGTGTCGCACAAGTTTTCTATATGTCTAACCCACAAAGTAACCTCCCCCCGAAGAAGAAGACAAAGCACGTGGTTGCCTCCGGGAAATAGCACATTATCAGAGTTGATGGCGTGGACGATGTTGAAGCTTACAATAACTACGATAAGATGCCACTATTCATAGACTTTCCTAAGAAGATCAGTGTTGTGGAAAAGAACCTACCCAAAGACATATTGCCATGGGAACGAAAATGTATCAAGGGAAAAGTCGTTACAGCGGGCTAGCTAGTTGTAGAACATGGAGTGTTTGTGTGTGTGTTTGTAAGACATCATTTATGCATGCGTGTGAGACTATATACTTATGTATGTGTGTAAGACTATATATTTATATATGTGTGCGAGACTACATTTATGCATGTGTGTGAGACTACCCTTTATAATATCTACATGAATCTATTTCAACATCCACTCTATTACTAATATTGATGTGTTCAACAACTTTTATATTCATCATCTTTACGGTTGAAATCATTTAGTGGTTGAAAATCAGGTTTGAAGCTGTCATTTTCTGAAATTCAAAATTTGAACTGTTCAAATTTTTTCAAATAAAAAGATGACCAAAATAAAAGTTGTAGATAGTGATGTGTTCAACAACTTTTATATTCATCACCTTTACAGCTGAAATTATTTAGTGGTTGAAAATCAGATTTGAAGCTGTTATTTTCTGAAATTCAAAAATTAAATTGTTCAAAATTAGTGACAAAGATAGATGACTAGACTAAAATAATAGAGCATGATTTTAGAAAAAAATTAAGAAAAACCCATCACATTTGGAGTTAATATGAGCAAGAAAAACTAGTTACAAGTTTTAGCTACAGATTAAAAAGAGAAATCACACTTGTTCATCATTAATCATCATGAACAGTTATGATTTTTTTTAATCTCTGGGTAAAATTTGTAACTAGTCTTTCTCCCTCATACTAACTTCAAATGTGATGATTTTTTTCCTAAAATTTTCTAAAATCATGCCCTATCAAGTTACTATGTTGATTTGGTCATTCTTTTCATTTGATAAAGTTTGAGTAATTTAAATTTTCAAATTTAAAAAATGACAAGTTCTAACGAGATTTTCAACCATTAAATGATTTTAGCTGAAAAAGTAATGAATACCAAAGTTGTATAACTCATCAAGATCTACAACTTTTATTTCTGTCATTTCTTCATCTGACAAAGTGATAGTAAATATTGTTCACAAATCAACATGTCTCTCGTATAGTTTATGAAACTATGAGTCATATGTGAATTTATGAACAATGTTTACTAATACTTTGTCACATGAATAAGTGATCAAAATAAAAGTTGTATATAGTGATGAGTTCAATAACTTTTATGTTCACGACTTTTACAGTTGAAAGTATTTAAGGTTTCAAAATCTTGTTTGAAGTTGCTATTTATTGAAATTCAAAATTTCAACTATTCAAATTTGGTCAGATAAAAAGATGACCAAAATAAAAGTTGTAGATAGTGATGTGTTCAACAACTTCTATGTTCATGACTTTCCTATTTGAAACCATTTAAGGTTTCAAAATCTTATTTGAAGTTGATATTTATTAAAATTAAAAATTTGAACTGTTCAAATTTGGTCAAATGAAAAGATGACTAAAATATAAGTTGTACATCTTGATGAGTTCTACAACTTTGATGTTTACAAAAATTTTATTTGAGGTCATTTAGTGTCCTAAAATTCTCTTTATTGTTTTGAAATTCAAATTTTAATTTTTTAAAATATTATTTTTGTAAAGAAGAAAATATAAAATTATTTCTGTATATATATATCATGAAATTGTTTATATTTATATTTATTTATACATATATAGAATAATCAAAAAAGTATTATATAAATTTATATTATGTTCTTTATATATAAATTACAAAATTATTAATTAAAATAAATTGAAAAATATTTATAGGGGCGGCTTACTCAGGAACGGCCCCTATAAGTCGATTTGTAGGGGCGGCTGCCTCAGGAACCACCCCTAGAAATGACCTGCGATATAAAACCAAGAGCTCGCGGGAGGCTGAAATTACTCTAAGTCCTAGGCGCTTTATTCTTCTCGGACGTCGGTAGGCTGCCGATTTTTTTCTCCACCGCCCCCATTGCCGCCGCCGCCGTCTCCGTGGCCTACAACCGCCTTCTCTGACCTCCTCCATCCTCACCGAATTGCACCTCCGTCCACTGTTCCCCAACCGCCGCCTTTCCGTAGGCCGCCGGGGCTAGGGTTTGAGCTCCGCCGGCTCGGCTACGTGCTCTAGCTGGTGTCCCTGCCACCGGAGCTCTCTCTCTAACCTCGACCACTGAACTCTTCGGCCCGTGCGCGCTCTCCGACATCCCTCCACCTCGCTGTCGCTTGGTCTCTCTCGTGCATGCGATGTCGACGCGGGGGTCGCTCTCGGGTGCTCCTCCACCGCTGCCACCTCGCTCCTCGTCCGCTGTCGCCATCTCCACCGCCATTGCCATCCGTCTTGAAGGCCAGTGCACCTCATCTCCTTCGTTGCAGTAGTTTCTAGATCCGCTAGGGTTTGACCCACACCTCATCTCCCCTTCTTCTCTTGTCACACCGTTTAGGAGATCCCGATGCTTTCCATGAAAATTGCATTATCCTTTATACCTAATTAGGTCAGTGCACTACTAGATTTTTCTACAATTTGATGAAGCTACATCACTTGCGGTTTTCATATATGTTCATTATTCCACTTAAATAACTAAATAAATTAAGAAAGGCATTAAAAGAAATGAATTGGTGGTGAACACCTTACTTTCTGGTGATCTTATATCATGTGTGAACTTGTGATACACATGGTTTGGTCAGAAATCATATTTGGCACATAAGTAAATATTTAATTTTAGCATTTTTATAATTCTGAACAGTTTCTAGCACTTGGTGAATTAGGCTTTGATAATGGTGTTTGCTGGGAATCATGTGAATACCAAAGTTGTAGTTAACTTACTAAACTAGCTTGTGTTAAAATTTGGTGGCATTTGGCCAAGTAGTTTAGGAGATATGGCTGTTCTCAGTTTGAGTCCAGTTTTGGCTGCTCTCTGTCTTGTGAAGACAGATTTCTGTTGTTAAGTGATTTCGACCTGGTAAAAGTTGGAATCATGCCTTGAGGTCTAAAAATGAATTTTAGGAAATTTCATAAGCTTTCCAAATTGTCTTGTTGCGTGTCATTTGCATTTGTAAATCTCCAGTTATGGTTAGTTTACTATGCTACTGTTGCTCTCTTACTACTGTTACTGCTCTCTTACTACTGCTACTACTCTGTACTATATTCCATTCCTCTCTTTTGCATGCTTTGCTGTGCAGCTACTACTACCTAACTGCTCTGCTATGTCTCTATCTCACTCTTTTCTGGCTCGACTGAACTGCTCTTTTCTGGCTACTCTTCTATTAGTTTTGTATCGTCAGGGAAATTCCCGTTTCTAGTAGTGGAAGGGTCTTTGTCACCTAGAGAGGGGTTAATAGGTCCTTATACAGAGTTTGAAATGCATATGCAGAAGCTGATTGCATGTTTCAACTCGAATGATCTGAACTTCTGATGTTCTCGAATTTTGATCTGCTACAAGTTCAACCAAATCAAACTAATTCTAGTCCAAACTAACTTTAACAGGGCATGAAGCTATGTGATTTAACACAACTAGAAGCAAATATATTACGCATCAGATAATATATGAATTATATTCAACAGATTTGAAATAGACATGAAATTTAACACAACTAGAGGGGACACGTGATGATATTGTTCCAAAAATCCGGATCATCAAGTGGATTCTATATCTCCATTGAAGAGTTTGATCACCAAGACAAACATATGGGTCTCCTTTAACCCTTTATCCTCCTGAGTTGCACAAATGCACTCCTGAGCTCTACTTTGTATGTGTTTCCTTTCTGAGGCGAATTCCAACTTTCACTAACTTCTTAGATGCATCACTATTCAATTGAAAGCCTCAAACTCTAAGAATCACAATTGACCATGATGAACGCTAGCTTTGCATATAAACTCAAGTACTAAAAGAACATCAATCTTTGTTACTCACTACTATAGGATACATTAACAAAGATGGACAAAACAATTTACAAAGGTAGGGCGGCCGCCGACTTTATTTTAAGGTTTATGTTGAACTTACTAAACTAGCTTGTGTTAAAATTTGGTGGCATTTGGCCAAGTAGTTTAGGAGATATGGCTGTTCTCAGTTTGAGTCCAGTTTTGGCTGCTCTCTGTCTTGTGAAGACAGATTTCTGTTGTTAAGTGATTTCGACCTGGTAAAAGTTGGAATCATGCCTTGAGGTCTGAAAATAAATTTTAGGCAATTTCATAAGCTTTCCAAATTGTCTTGTTGCATGTCATTTAGATTTGTAAATCTCCAGTTATGGTCAGTTTACTATGCTGTTGTTGCTCTCTTACTACTGCTATTGCTCACTTACTACTGCTACTACTTTGTACTATATTCTATTCCTCTCTTTTGCTTGCTTTGCTGTGCAGCTACTACTACCTAACTGCTCTGCTATGTCTCTATCTCACTCTTTTCTGGCTCGACTGAACTGCTCTTTTCTGGCTACTCTTCTATGCTTCGGGCAGCCCTTCGAGGTCGATTTGAAACAGCCGAAGGACTTAGCATAGGGCAAGGCAGGTGCTTGCTATGCTTGCTCTCTCCCTCTCTGCTGTTGTCTGGTGCTTGCTGTGCTAGCTCTCTCCATCTTTGGTGCTACTGGCGTTGTCTGGTGCTTGTTGTGCTTCCTCTCTCCCTCTCTAGAGCTGCTGGTGCAAATACCAGAGACGGCGTGTTTGTTTTGCTTCGAAGCGGGTTTTGGTGGGATGACAGAGACGGCGTGCAAATACAGACACACGCTAGTTGCTAACTTGCTACCCTCCTCGACTCCTCCCCTGTGCTACCCTCCTCTCCTCTATTTTTGCCACCTTTCCTATCCTCTATGTTTGGGAAGCAGCAGCTACTTTTTTTTACACCTTTTCCTCTCTATGTTTGTTAAACAGTTGTTGCTTTTTGTGCCAAATCTCACCTCTCCTCTCCTCTCCTTTGTTTTGTTGATGATGAAATTGTCTAAGTCCATACATTATATGGAATATGAGCTGATGATCAAGAACTTGTGAGGAACTTGGCATCATTAGCAGCCGCCCCTACATTACCTTCTCTTTTCTCTGTTATGATGCCTTGATGCTCCAAGTTCATGATCAAATGATGATTGACATGTTTCTGAGGCCTCTACTACTGCTACTACTCATTTTTTGATATATTGTTGTTTTATAGGATTACTTTGGTTTATAGACCTTTTTGATTTCTTATACCTTCTCGCGTACCTAAAGCACACTTTCTTGCATCTATTAGAACAAAGCGTGAAATAATGTCGTGGACACCAGATAGTGCAGCTCGATGCCTCGAGCATGATGAACAGCCAACCTATGAGGAGCAAGCACTAGAGGACCAGCTTACTTAGGAGCAGTTCAATAACGAGTTAGAAAAGGATCTAGAAGTGATGCTTACTCAGGAGCAGTGTGACGAGGAGAAAGGGGGAGTAGAAAGAAGAGCAGGAGAGGCTGCTCAAGGCAAAGAAGAAGAGGATGATGATGATGACTCAAAAGAGGGATATGTAAGTCCCAAGGATCCTTTCCCATGTGAAGCCAGAAGGAGGCCAATGGAGGAAGATTTGGACAAGGATTTTGACCTAAACGAGGAGGTAGGGATAAAGCCTTAGCTTGTAAATTTTGCTAAAGCTTTGGTTGTGTTACCTCTGCTAACACTTTGACCTATCATATATACAGGTCCCTCCTGAAACTCAGAAAAGACGATGTCGACGTCCGTGACATCTCGCTAGACAAGACGGAGTAGAGGAAAGAAGAGCAGAGGCGACAGCCATAGAGATGGATATTGAGGCCTCTGCTCCACAACCTCAAGACACAACCACGACTACCAAGCCTAAGAGAAAACGAGGGGATATAAAAGCAAATCTATATCTAGATAAGGCATGCTATGTGATAACGGAGGTTGGACCAGCAAGGGAGATCCTTGAGCCAAAGGAATTAAGAGGAAGATTCTGTAATGCGATCGAGACCCTAGTAAGAGATAAATTAAATCCAACAATCCCTAACTAGAAAGAGGTACCAGAGAAGAAAAAGGATGAACTATGGGATAGACAACTGAAGCTCAATTTGAGATTTCCGGAGGGTAAGCACGAACTGGTAAAAAAATGCTTTCAGGATGATGGGAGAGTCATTCCGACATTAGAGGTCGGATCTCAACAAGAAGTATATCCAAAAGGGGTTAACTCCCTTCAACGAGTTTGGCAAAATAACTCCTAGTCAATAGGAGGAGCTCGTGGCTCAGAAGACTTCACAGGAGGCATTGGAGCTTAGTGCCTGTAACACTGAGCTGGCGAAGAGGAACAAACACCACCATCATCTAGGCCCCGGTGGCTACTATACCAAGGAAGAGCAGTTTAGGAAGATGGACGAAGAGGTCGCATCTGCTAGGAATATCGATGTGACGAATTTGAAGGTACGCTCAAGGAATTGGATATATGCGAGGAGTATAGAATCATCCGGCGGTAATCTCAAGTTTGATAAGCCGGAGACCCAAGAGGCAGTATCAAGGATACTGAAATATGTTGAAGACAAGGAGAAGGGCTCATTCAATCCTTCTAGAGAAAGGGACGAGCTTAGCATTGGCTTGGGAAACAAGGACTGTCTATGGAGCCAAGGACATTAATGACGCCGCTAGGACAACTGGCATTAGTTGGCAACCCTTCGAAAGTTCCTAGCAGCCAAGGTTCCACTGTAGCCACAACCCCCATCGATCGCATATGGGAACCAACTAGTTGCACCTTGGTGTTTCTCAGTGGCCGGCAGAACATTGTGATGGAGGTGGCAACAGGTGTGGTACATCCTCCCGGTGGCTTACATCATAATAATAAGGTACCACCGGACTACACTAAGGTCGAGGTACATACCGTGAAGCCCGAGTTCTTGCAGTGGAGGATAGACCACGCAACTCATGAGGGGCTGGTGTTACTCGGAGATGTAATGGGGTAGTTCATCCTCTAGCACAAATGGGACATTATATTGATTGCTTCTTTACCGCCTCCCCCTCTCCCAAATTTGGAGCGAGTTGTTGAGGTCGGGGAGATATTTTCACCATCTCGTGACCACCACATTCCTGAGATGCCACATTCTTCCCTACCTCCTAGCGAGCATGTGCCTAATAAGCCACAACCTTCTCTAGCTTGTACCAAGCAAGTGCATGATGAGATGCCACAGTCTTCTCAACAAGCACAGCCGATACATAAACAACGAGTGCCTCCTAAAGAAGGTGATGCACAAGAAGATGAGGACGTGCCTGAATGGGAACTTCGAAAGAAGCATCCAATCACCGTAAGACCAGTTTATGTTCCAATGAAAGACGTCTCGTCGGTGCATAAGTGGTATTCCCATGACCAGTTCAAGCCTGAGAACCAAGTTAAAAAAGTCACATCATGGCGTTCTGAGGAGGCTGTCACTAGCAAACTCCACCAAACAGCAAAGTAGTATCCAAATGTTGATGCCATCAAATGGTCAAAGGATTGCCTGAAAACATATGAAAGAGGCAAGCCCTTCCTACCAAATCAGGACATCCAATGCCTACCACTTGGAATGAGAAGGTTCCATGATTGGTACTTGTGTGTTCTCCCAACGAGCATAGACCTCGTACAAGCATGCTTCCCCACCGGCACATTTTGAAGCCTAGCCGGGAAAATTGTCTTTGACTTCAATGACATGCAGACATGCTTTCACCTCAGAGAAATGGAGATGAATCTAATTCGCACGTGGTGCCTGTAAGTCCTTGTCCTCCCGATATGATATAAATGTAATCTTTGAATTTTGTTGTAACTAACCCACGTCGTGATTTGTAGAATGCAAGTACACATTGTCAAACAAATGCCAAGTGTGAAAGCCGGGTATATAGACCCTCAAGCTATAGCACAAACAAATTTTAATTACCCTAAACAGTGGAAACTGGATGCCAAAGAGCTAGCTACTGGAAAGACCCTTCGGAAGAAAGAGCATATCCGTACGGTGAAACTAAGGGAAGAGTCCATTAAGGTTGCGGCATACATTGCCCTGGCTTTCAAAATTCTCCAACAGTACTCTACTATATGGCTATCATACAACTTCGAGTAAGTTCAACTCTATACTTAAAGCTTTGTTCAATATATTGTATTCGATGCAAAAGAGCTTATCTACTTCTATGATTAAATCCATACAGAACCACTAGATTTGTATAGGCGTCGATGTCGAGAGAAGCATAGCATAGGTCTTTGATTCAATAGATAGGGACCCGGTGACATACAAAGACTTCATATCGATTCTCAAGACGTATACATATTGACAATCCTCATTAGCTTATATGTTTGTATACATACTTGTAATGTTCACTTTTGGATACTAACAAGTTGTATTTGCTAAAATAATTCGAACAGGGCATTTAGGTTCTATGTCACTAAACATCACGGAAGGCATGATTCAGTAAGGAAAGAAAAGCTGGCTATAAAGCTATAAAAACACTATGTGCGGTAAGTGTAACTTATGTTAGTACTCCATTACATAGCTGTTAAAAGCATTACTTAACTTTTTTATATGCAAAACACACAGTACCCCAAACAGAAGCCTAGGAGTGTACATTGTGGATACTATATATGTTCTATGATGAGTAACACCGGTGCCTACAGGAGACACCCCTTAAGGGTAAGTTTGAACCTCTTCACCCGTAGTATAAAAACTTCATACATGGTATGAAATACAAAACCAAAACTTGTTCTCTCGTAGTGAAAGAAGAGAAAGAAATGAAAAGAGACCCATACAAGGATGACCAACTCTTAGAGCTCATCGGTGACCTTTGTAACTTCATATTGGACCAGATTGTACACGTCAAAGGCACCTAGCATGACCGAGAGTCTGACTTAGGTAGAAATCCTCAGTACCAACACCTTCGTAAGACCGAAAGGCTAGCCCTAGGACGTTGATAACAATGTGTATGGAATTTGACATTGGTTTTACCTTGTGAATTATGTCTATTTAATGATGGATTGTATATATTCTTGTGAATTGGACTTGTTATTGTAGTTTATATAATACTCTTGTGCTTATAGTTTATATAATACTCTTGAGCGAACGCGATTCGGAACGTTGGTCGCGGGGCGTTCGACGGGATTATCTCGCTTTCCATGCTCTCGTTAGTCGCGGGGCGTTTGGCGGAACGTTGGTCGTGGGGCGTTCGGCAACGCGAACGCTGGATGGAATACGCGGAAACAAACAGTGTTCTTGTCGAATTTGAATTGTAAATTTGATTTTTTGCGGAAAAATGTACTGTAGGGGCGGTTCTAGGCTGAACCGCCCCTACAAACAGGTATTATAGGGGCGGTGGTGGCCTAGGAACCGCCCCTATAAATGCATGATTTGTTGAGACGATTTGGTAGGGACAGCTAGCCAAACCACCCCTACAAATGGTCTTGAGCCGCCCCTACAAAATGTTTATGTAGTAGTGATTAGCAATATTTGTAACTTCAAATAAGTTTATTATAAAAAATATATTTAGCGAATCATATGTATCTAATAATACTAATTATACACTATAAATATCTATATTTTTTTATATATATTTAGTCAAAATTGATAAAGTATGACCCTCGGAAAACAAGAATCGCACTTTTTATAGCATGGAGCGAGAGATTATAGTATTGCTATTAGGTTTTGGCGTTTTGCATGCCCCTTCTGATTGGCTTATCCACTTATTATGCAAGCATACATATTAAACTCTCTTCCATTTGTTGTCGCTGATTGAAAGACTTGATAAATGACAAGGCCTGCCTTCAGGGTTCGGGCCTTCGAGGCTATGGATTGTTTGGATCCTATGGCTAAAAATTAGCCTATCTTATAAAAATAGATTAACATGGGCTAATTAATGGACTCTAATAATCACCAATTAGCCCTTGTTAGCCCACATTTGATCTTTCTAGTTGGTACGCAAAAACAGGGGCTAATTTTTAGCCCCTCATCCAAACGCTGCCTTATTTAATTCCACTGGCAGTATAACCTGGTCTGAATATGGTACCTATTGAGTTAGGTCAATCTCAGTGGTGAGTTTCATAGCATTGTTTTCAAAACAGCCATGTCATATACAATGAAATAAAACTCGGATGAAACACCATCTCTCAATGCAAAGTTTAATAGTAAAGTTTCATAGTTATTTAATTTTATGATTCATAGAGTTTGTAATCGTGTTAAGAGAGTTCCATAAAACTTATTTCCTCTCTCTTATTAAATACACTGCTATATCATAAAAAAAAACCTATACGACAACATATTTAATGTAAATGAAAGTCAAATAAAAAAACTGGTCTTATTTCACGATGGTCGGAGGATCAATGTCGACATCCATTGGTACTGGCACAGCGAGATCTGCATGCTTATTGGTCGGAGGATCAATGTCGACATCCATTGGTACTGGCACAGCGAGATCTGCATGCTTATTGGTCGGAGGGTCAATGTCGACATCCATTGGTACTGGCACAGCGAGATCTGCATGCTTATTGGTCGGAGGATCGATCAATGTCGACATCCATTGGGTTGGGTCCCTCTGACACAGCCTTTTCTCTTAGATCAGAGTAAGCCAATGAACCTAGTACTTTGTTTATCAATCGTAAGACATCGGGCCAGGCCAGCGAGCTTCACCGCTGAATTTTTTACTATTTGACCTTTTTTTCAAAAGTTTTTTTTAAATAGACCTCTGGCGTAAAGAATTTTAGAAATGCACCTTTGGCTCGGCGTCAGAGTGAGTGGCGCCGAGCTCGGCGCCACGGTGACTGGCGCCGAGGTCCTAGCCACGGGCAAACGGTCTGTAAGGGGCTTGGCGCCAGAGTGGATGGCGTCGAGCTCGGCGCCGTAGATCTTGGCGCCGAGCTCGGCGCCATTCACTCTGGCGCCGAGCTACCTACATTTAACCCCAGCCCAGCCTTCTTCCCCGAGCGTTCTTCCTCTTCTTTCTCCTCGGGTTTTTTTTCTCGCCACTTCATCCTACCTCACGAATCGACATATTGGACCTTGACAACCTTGATTTGATCCGTAGATCTTCGAGAGCAAGGTATACTCGCTCACCTCCTTGTTTTTCTCACCTAGATTCGGTACATATTAGTCGGATTTTTGAACCTAAGAATCATCATCACTTAGGGTTTCATTGTATCCCTCAATATATGTATTATACAACCGTAGGTTCATTTTAAGGCGTGAAAATTGCTAGCAAACCAAGCCGCATGTAGTTATGTTATGTGTTTATTGTTGTGGATGAAATGAGAAACCCTAGGTTTATGGTATAATATTAACTGTTTTTGGTTCTTATAATGAAATTGATTGGATTGTAGTTATGGTTCTCATTGATATTTTGTTGTGATGTTTTTATTTATGTTTGCTAAATTACATCCTATTTGTTAGATGCAAGAAATGTTTCGGGAGGAGTTTTGGCAAAAACGGGGTCGTCCTCGAGAATTATACCACGACGCGTCTAGCAAAGATGCCCCCGTTCCCCCTGACCTTCCTGTCCCTAACTGTGATTGTGGTTTCCCGGCCCATGTTTTTCAATCGAAACATCCGGACACAGTCGCGCGTTGCTTCTACACATGTAGTCGGTTTAATATAAGAAATTATTTGTACTATTCTTTTTCTTTATTTGTTTAAGTATGGTACTAATATATTATTAGAATCTCGTTGTGTAGGACCATGAGAGGTGCTTTTTCTTTCAGTGGATCGATGGTGCAGAAAAGTTTGATCCTAGGTACCTCTTTTTCGACGATTGGTTTAGATGGAGACATCCACGTGAGCACTTCAAGCGGTGGGTTCCACCTCCCTAACCCTCCGGCAATGACGGCTAAGGAGAAGCACCTAGCCGCCGTTAGACGACTCGAGGAACCTCCTCTGTGCGATTGCGGAGATCGAGCTATGATAAACCCTAAGAATACGTTAGAGTTTGTGTGTCCAAACAAGCATGAAGTAAGTGCAAAGTGTATGTGTTAAAATCTTGAGCTATATGTGTTTCTGTACTAATGTCTCATTATTTAGGTGTATTCAATGGCGAAGTGTCGTTTCAAGGAGTGGTTGTATGGTCCTAAGAACCAATGGCCGGAAGAACCGTGGAGGGTTAAGGAAAAGAAGAAAGAACAGGTAATCTACAAAGCACCTCCTGTCATGTGCGAATGTGGTATAAAATCCAACTATGGCCTAGTCCCTTCGGAGCTTAGAATAGGTCATTACTGCGGCCATATGATTGAGTATGATGAGGTTCATTATATTTCTGGTAAACATGAAATCGTATTTTGTTTGTTTTCCTAATACATATATGATATAATATTTGTTTTGAACAGAGCACTAGGAAATGTAGTTGGGAATGTTATGATGGTCAAGCTAAGTTCTTGGATAAACTGAAGAAGAGGCAAGTAATTGCACGGAAGAGGGGATATGGACCTGACTACGTCAACCTATTTGTTAAACATCACAAAGAAAAGATATATGAGTTTGCTAGACAACGCGGTATTTGTAACCCGATCGATGTTGGGCTTAACAAATGGGGATTGGAGAGGCGGACGACGTTAGAGGAGGAGAGGGCAAGGAATGAGGCAAGGGAGGAGACAAGAGTACAGATGCAGGTCTTGGACGAGCATGTTGCTACATTATGTGCCAGTGAGTGCTTGAAAACCTTTTTTCGTTGCCTGGTTTTAAATGTAATATTATCGAGTTGCTAACTAATTGCATTTTATACATCAAGGGATTGGTTGCAGCGGGGAACATGCTGCAGAGGTGGCTCGTGCAAGATATGAGGAGAAGAAGTTAGATGCCCATAGATCATGAGCTGATCGCACCGTTCAATCACCGATTATGCTGTGTGATGATGGAGACGAGGATGAGGACGACACTAGCAGACTGAGTGAGCTCATTGCTTTAGCAGAAGCGAGCATATAGGCGCAGGAGGCTGAGGACGACATAAGCAGACTGAGCGAGCTCATCTCTCTAGCAGAGGCGGGCATTCAGGCGCAGGAGGCTGACGACGACACTGGCAGACTAAGCGAGCTCATCGCTCTAGCAGAGGCGGGCTTACAGGCAGAGGAGGATGACGACGCGTTCTTACAGGCAGATCAAAGTTTTTCTTGACACTATCCTTCCGTAGTAGATTCTCGGCAAGGTGTCGAGTACACCAACGATGGTGCAAAGGTGCATACCCCTCTAACTGCTCTCGCACGGCATTAAGTATGTCCTGATGCCTATCAGATATGATGCCAACCTCCCTGCCAGGGCCAACCACATGTATCCGGACTAGCCTCAAGAACCATCTCCAACTATCATTGTTCTCCTTCTCAACCAAAGCAAATGCCAAAGGAACCAACTTGTTGTTCGCGTCACAAGATATAGCTATAAGAAGTGTGCCCTGGTATTTGCCAATCAAGAACGTACCATCAATGGAGAAGACGGAACGACAGTGCCTAAAGGCCTCGACACACTGAGGAAAGCACCAGAAGGCACGAAAAAATATCTGCCTCCCATCCTTCCATGCATTAGGTTTTGGGATGTACTCATAATGCATGCCTAGATTCACCACTTTGATTGCATTGAAAAGAACTGGCAGCTGCTCATACCCATCCTCCCAGTCCCCATATATCATGTTCCATGCTCGCTGCTTAGCCCTCCATGCTTTACCATAAGTTATCACATATCCTCCATACAACGCCTCAACGGTCCTGATAATTGTTCTTACCTTCATGTTGGGTTCTCCCTGCAAAATTCCCATCAACCGCTTGGCAATGAGGGTAGATGTCAACTACCGATGCCTCAGTGTCAGCTCATGGTTAGCACAATTGTGTGGCCCAACTACTTTTGTGATCTTCTATTTTCCGGTCACCTGTTGCTTCCTTGCACAAACCCTCCATGGGCAGCGTTCCTTGTCACACACAACTGTGTAATGGCGCTCCACATATGAATGCAATACCCTGTAAGGCCTCTTTCGTATCACTGCAAAAGCCTGCAACCACCTCTTCAAAGCAGGGAGGTCATTGAACACCCTCCCCTCCTCAATTACCATGTTAGGACCGGCCTCAGGAGCTTCTAGGAGCTCATCATCACGTCCTTCTGCAAACGCCGGATCAAAATGAGCAAGATCACTAAACTCATGAACTCTAGGATCACGGCGGTCGGGAAAGATACGTCTCATCATCTCAACATCACTCTCCGTCAGCTCTCCAACAGGACGATCATCATTAGAATCAAGAGCCCTAGCCATCTCATATGGCTCCGAATCATTCATAATTTCAACATTATTGGAGCCACGAAATCCATCTAAAAAGTGCACTTGCGCAGCAACATGGGGCACATCGATATTCTCAGGAATGTCTCCTGCAACATCATTACAGAAATGAGGAAAGAATAAAAGAAATAGATGTAAGGAATGGGATAAGCTCCCAAAAACCATGCGGTTAAGACACTTACTCGGATGATTCTGTGTCAAAGGGATCTCATAAGGAGGATCTGCCACGAAAACATGAGTATGACAACCATCTCCAAATAACGCATTGGGGGCAGATTGAGCATCAGGAACCGTAGGCGCAATCTGCACATGCAGGTAAGGTTCCAGAATGGGAGGGTCGATGTGTGCCGGATGATCCATTGCTGGGGTAAACCCATGAGGGATTGGATCAACTAACACCCGACGAACAACCACGTCCAAACATTGCAGCTGGCTCTTCATAGCCGATCTCACATAGTTGTCCCGCTGATCCGCATAACCAATTGAGATCATTCACCTAAAGATGTTCGGAGGACAGCCTAGGTGCAGTACACCATCAACTGCAATGTCATCATCTCCAAAGCAATACAGCTCCTCCCGAGCCCTTGCAACCATATCACTAAATAAAGGCCTATCATTGAATAGCACAGGCACGCTTTGCATGTCAAAAAACTCAACATATCCATAACGATCGCTTTCAACCGTGCCTCCATGATATATAGTCACTAGGTTCTCCATCTATTTAAAAAACGTAACAAAACACATGTCCTTTAGTCCAAATTAGACGATAGATAGTACCTAACAAGTACTTTCTAACTACAAACTAAGTAATCATGATAATAACTACGTATATATTTATAGTGTACTCACTAAATAGCAAGATCATATGTAGTTAACTACAAATATAACTACATATCTAAGTAGCTATCTAACTATATCTATTTATTAATGTATCTATGTTTCTATCTATCTACATATATATATAACTAAATCAACTAACAAAGTCATCACAATATAACTAGTCAATAACATACACCAACTAAATAGGTACATTGCATATTCATATTTTTTACCTTTCTGGGTCGACGGACGATGGACGTAGGTCAAGGCGAATATCCGGGACTGCGGTGGCGCGGCCAACGACAGAGGTGGCGCGCGGCGGTCGTGGGGTGGCCGGCGCTCCGCGCTGCGAGACCGGCTCGACGGCCGCGGGAGGCGGGGCGAGGCGAGGGCGGCGGTGGACGTCGGCAAGGCGGGGCGAGGCCGGCGGTGGAGGGGGCAAGGCGGGGCGAGGCCGAGGCCGCCGGTGGAGACAAAGGCTAGGACGACGGTGGAGGGCGTGGCGGCTCGGCGCTGCAGCCAACCAACGGCCAACAGCGCGAGGGCACGGCGGCGCGGTGTGGGCTCGGGCGAGGGAGCCGAGGCAGCGGCGCGGCGCGGGCTCGACCGCCGGAGCAGCAGCGGCTCGGACGGGCCCGGCGCGGCGCGGGCTCGGCGCTGGCGGGCGCGCGCGGCGCGGCGGGCGCGGGCGGGCGGGTGGCGCGGCATGGCGCGGCGGCGGCGGGGGCTGGCTAGGGCAAGGAGATGGGGAAGAAGGCCGGCCGAGGGTAGATATTTAGGCCGAGCTCGGCGCCAGATTGAATGGCGCCGAGCTCGGCGCCAAGATCTACGGCACCGAGCTCGGCGCCATCCACTCTGGCGCCGAGCCCCTTACAGGCCGTTTGCCCGTGGCCAGGACCTTGGCGCCAGTCACCGTGGTGCCGAGCTCAGCGCCACTCACTCTGGCGCCGAGCCAAGGGTCCATTTTTAGAATTCTTTCTGCCAAGAGTCTATTTGAGAGAAACTTTCGAAAAAAGGGTCAAATAGTAAAAAATTCAGGCTTCACCGGCCTCTATTTAACAAGCTGCTAGATGGTGGCTTCCTCCTCGTACGTCAAGGAGCAGACCACTCATTTCCTTCAGGGGCAATCTCCACGTAAGTTCAAGCGCCCCCAACACTGTGCTTATTAATTTCTTTACATTATACATAGTCCTGGGAAGCATCAAGGGTACCACTCATATAGAAGAGTTATTTCATGGGACATTTTCAATAGTTGTTTCTTCGAATACTCTTCCCATTCTCTAGAGATAATAGAGGACGCAACTGTGTTTTTCTCTAGTCCTGTAATACAGGGCGGCCAAGTCTTAGATTTGCATATATACATGACATGAGCATGCAACATGAATACGATGCCAGATTGACTCATCCGCTTCCATGCGTGTATGCATCTGTGAGTGTACGCTTGCATTGCCCAGAAAATCAAGAGTGTGTGGCTAGCAGCTAGCTAGAACAACACCTACCTTAGTTGATTTCATGTGGAAGCTAATTGGACAATCGGTTTCTGCATGTGCACGCATGTGTCATGGACTCATGTCAGTAAATTGGATGCAGATCGAGCTAGAGCGGCTCTAATTAGCAGAAGTTAATTCACTCTTTGATCTTAGTGTCCGAGCTAGGGAGTTGTGCTTTCAACTATATAAGACAGAGAGTATATAGTTCATAGCTCTCTTCATGCCTTCCAACGCCATGGGACAGCCTTCTCTCTCTGCCTGCTACCATTCTTATATATATATATTTTTTTTAAATATTCTTATTTTTTATGTAGATGGATTATGATCATACCCAACCGCAACCTTTTATTTTGGAAGCAACTTCATGGTAGATATAGGAAACAGTACAGTATCAGCAACTAGATACCCGTATCTTCTTCTTCTTCTTCTTCTTCTTGTCTAGCCCTTCACTTTTTTTTATCACGTTTCCACAGTTCCTTCCATTCATGCTCCCTACTGTTTTTTTTTGTGCACAGTGAGCCTCAATCGCATAGGCAGCCCAGGGGCAAGGGCCTAGCGAGGGGTGCCGATCTTTTGCATCCTTTGCCATTTTTTCCAACTCATCTCGTTTTCTCTCTCTCCCACTTCTTCTTGCCTCTCTTGCTCCGCCTTCTCTTTCTTGAGGTCCCCTTCAGAATGCGAAAATTTAATAGGAGTTCATTTTCATAGGAAAAACACAGGAAACAGAAAAAATTCCTCTAATCCAAAAGGGGCTAAAAGTAGTAGCCGAGGAGAAAATAAAGTTAAGATACAGCGAAAATAATAACATGGACCGTAACATTGATAACATCAGCAATAAATTAAAAATTAAAAATAAAGTATAGTATACCTTTTACCTAATCGGGTGAGATGTGGTTTAATTGAAAATTATTTATCAAAAAAAGAATTGGAATCAAAACATATGAAATGCCATTGATTCATCTGTTCTAGAATTTAGGACAACCAATTAGCATTGGATGAGTCAAAGGTTTCTTCAGGCATTTCTAGACACCATACTCCGTGAGCAACACTTTCACCCCATTAGATTTATTAAAACCTGCAGTGATGCTTTTCACCTTCTATTCATAATACGAGCCGACAGTGAAAATAGTTATCACCGCCGATTCATGTTACCAACGGGCAGTGATAATGAGGCTAGTTTTCACCGTCAATTGGTAACACGAAGTGACAGTGATAGCCTATCATCACCGCCGGTTGGTGACACTGCTGGTACAATGACATGAGGACAAGAAACATGATGAACTATGTCAATCTTCTGGAAAAAAAATTTGAACTTTGACATTCACTGCTATAGTCTAATGAACAGTAAGGATTTTTGTCTAAAAAATTCTTTCAACATATTATTGAAAATTAAGAAACACTTGAAACACTTCAGATCTATTTTTGAGTAGATAAATTCATGTTAATTTACTGAATTCATCAATAAAGCTTACATAGTATTGATAGCTTACATAGTATCAATAGCGCTGGAGTCCACACATCTGAAAAGATTAACTCAAAAGGAGCCGAAGAAATACTACTAGACTTAGTATAAGATAACCGGCGACTCTTAGCTCGTTGACAAGCATCACAAATGAATGTAGTAGACTCACTACTATAAGACAATTATTGTCAAGAATGACACGACAAAAAATGGAAGAAGAACAATGTCCTAGACAACGATGCCATCGAGAAGTCGATCGTAGGCTTGACAATATGATGAACCTGGGAAGATGACCTTAGCATAGGATAGAGACCATCTCGACACTTATTTTGAAAAAGAAAGGTCTTCGTTTGCTAATCCTTAACACAGAAAAAAGTAGGTTAAAATTCAAGGAGTACGTCATTATCAATACTGAATTTGTGAACAGAGAAAAGATTTTTTGTAGTGGATGAAACGTGAAGAAAGATCACGAGTGGGGGTATGAAGAATAGAGTTACCAATATGACATATACTCATACCATTGCCATTAGCAACATGGATTTGATCTTGACCATTATACATCTCCCGGATAGACAATTTCTCGAGCTCATTTGTAATATGATCCGTAGCACCAAAATCCATGTACCAATTAGTGTCTATTGCATAAGAAGACACCATAGATGAAATTGACTTCTGTGCATTTAACGGGGGTTGCTTAGCACCACCAACTCTAGTGTTTGGCGGAACATGTGGCTAAAATGGTACCAACAATTGTGAACTGTATGACCAGTATGTTCACAAAGCTAGCAAACAGGACCATAGTCTTGATCTGCGTTTTATTTGATGAGAGCCACTAGTGCCGCCGTCACCAGATGCAGAGCCATGACCCTAACCAGAACCATGACCACGCCGTCCACGCCCACAACCGTACCACTAGCAAAAAGATTGGCCAAGGAATAAAAGTGGCCAGCATCATTATGTTGCTATGTAAGACGAGCCCCAAATGAAAGGACCAAGGAGTCATCGTCATCGTGA
Source organism: Miscanthus floridulus (assembly GCF_019320115.1). Classification (NCBI taxonomy): domain Eukaryota; kingdom Viridiplantae; phylum Streptophyta; class Magnoliopsida; order Poales; family Poaceae; genus Miscanthus; species Miscanthus floridulus. Next base: position 28,173,986 of record NC_089595.1, read on the forward strand.
CATTGTCCTTCTAATCCATTCAAGATCTAGCCAATGATGTCGTCATCGTCAAGCTTCTTGCCAGCGGCAGCCATCTCATCAGCAATGCTCTTCATCTTGGAATAATAAACTGATGCCCAAGCATCCCTTTTCTTCTCCCTAGGAATATCGGAGCAGAGTTGTAGAATGTTGCAATGGCTTAACCTCTTTGGCAGCCGCTGTACTCTTTTATATAGAACAAGTACAATCACATATCAGTTCATGACCGATTGCAACTAGAGTTAGAACTCTTTCAAGTACTAATAGAATACAGGAACTCTGTGTAATTGAACCAAACTAGCTATATATGTATTTGTACAGAAACCAGTGCAAGCAAGCTTTTGATGCCTTGCTTTCATGAGAGAGCGAAAATGGCTCTCCTAGCTTAGCTTGGCAAGCTTCTCGTTGCTCGTGTCATCAGAGAGGCGAGGCAAGGTTGTCTTGTCTAGAAACCGCCCCTATGTCTGTCAGTGAACCGACATGAATTTTTTATTTCCGTATTGGTTTATCCTTGGTTATTTCAAGTCGTTTCACCATCTAGGAGATGGTTTTTATGTTTTCCTATTAGCTATTTGTATTTATCTATTAGTTTTGTATCGTCAGGGAAATTCCCGTTTCTAGCGAAGGGTCTTTGTCACCTAGAGAGGGGTTAATAGGTGCTTATACAGAGTTTGAAATGGATATGCAGAAGCTGATTGCATGTTTCAACTCGAATGATCTGAACTTCTGATGTTCTCGAATTTTGATCTGCTACAAGTTCAACCAAATCAAACTAATTCTAGTCCAAACTAACTTTAACAGGGCATGAAGCTATGCAATTTAACACAACTAGAAGCAAATATATTACACATCAGATAATATATGAATTATATGCAACAGATTTGAAATAGACATGAAATTTAACACAACTAGAGGGGACACGTGATGATATTGTTCCAAAAATCCGGATCATCAAGTGGATTCTATATCTCCATTGAAGAGTTTGATCACCAAGACAAACATATGGGTCTCCTTTAACCCTTTTTCCTCCTGAGTTGCACAAATGCACTCCTGAGCTCTACTTTGTATGTGTTTCCTTTCTGAGGCGAATTCCAACCTTCACTAACTTCTTAGATGCATCACTATTCAATTGAAAGCCTCAAACTCTAAGAATCACAATTGACCATGATGAACGCTAGCTTTGCATATAAACTCAAGTACTAAAAGAACATCAATCCTTGTTACTCACTACTACAGGATACATTAACAAAGACGGACAAAACAAAGGTAGGGCGGCCGCCGCCTTTATTTTAAGGTTTATGTTGATCAGAGATAACAAAGACAGAGGGTTCACACCCACCTTCATAAACCAGAAAAAAGGCGCTGCTGAGCCTGGCAGGGAGGCCCGCTACCCGAGCCCACCTCCACGCCCCACCCTCAGTGAAGCTATTGATCAGCTCGTCGGTGCATCTGCAAACAGAAGATCCACACCACTCCTGCACCTTTGAGGCGAGAGAGATAGAGACTAGAGAGTATGCTGCATCAGGTGGAGCAGAGGGAGAGACGAGACCACACCGGGTCGTAGGAGGTCGCCGCTCTCCCACTGCTAGAGCCATTCATCGCAGTCGCTCGTGGATCCCGGTTGGTCTGCGCGCTCGAGGAACCCTAGCCAGCAGCTCCAGGTTGTGCACTCAAGGAACCTGACACGCAAATCGACAATGCTCAGCTCGTGATGGATTCAAGGAGGGGAGCGGGCGGCAGCACGAGAGGAATCTACCAAGGGGAGGATTAGGTGGTTGAAGAGAGACAGAGAAGTGTTGGGACCAGACAAGGGTTTTTTCTAGTCTAGGCCCTAGCAACAACCCATCGGAAGAGGTATATGGGCCTAACAAATTATGTTCATTGAGATCTGTGTTGGCAAAATAAACAACCATCCTTTCTTGGGGAAGGGCGACAGCTAGGGACCAGGGGCACCGGGCCTTCTTTGTGGGCCTGGAGGCCCAATCCAAAACAAGCACGAAGTTAACAAGTGATAGAAACCCTTAAGGGAAGATCCTCGCATTCGATCCCAATCATAGAGAGATCTCCACCATATATATCTTGCTCAGCAGAACAAGATGGAGGTTATGGAAGACTGATGTTCATGGACACACCATATTTTGAGGCATGCCAAAACACTGGATGTTACTTGACTGGGAAAATCTCCTCTTGATTCTTGCTGTTGTCAATCATAATAATAAAAAAAGTTCACACAATCAACTGGAGTCTTTGCTTTACTGCACCATCGAGTGTTTTTAGGCTGTCCCATAGGTATTAAACAATAACTATTCTATATGAATACACTATTGTTTCGTAGTGGAATATTTACTATTCTTTGTGAAAGTTAAATAATATTAGCATCATGTCTCATTGAAGGCTGTCCTGAGGAAGAACTAATAACGACGTCGTCCTCGGTTAGCCCTTTTTGGAGAGGATGTCCTCGTCGTCGGAGGTAACCAATATCTCATTGCAGTTGATAAAAACAATTACAGATGATTTCTCCGAGAAGAAAAAAATCGGTAGTGGTAGCTATGGGGAAGTTTACAAGGTATGAGTATGATCATTACCATTACGTTTCCTCCAAGTTAATAGAGTAATAGCAGTACCTATAACAACAAAGCTTTCTCTTCTACTGTTGTACATGAACAGGGAGTACTTAATGGGGAGGAAGTTGCTGTAAAGAAGTTGTTTTTGGTGCCCGGACTTAAGGATGAGGCGTTTGAAAATGAATTTAATAATCTTATGAAGGTTAAACATAAAAATGTAATCCGGCTGATTCGATACTGCTATGAGATTGCACACAAACATACTGAGCACAACGGAACACTTGTTTTTTCTCAAGTAATAGACCGAGCTCTCTGCTTCGAATATATGCAGCGAGGAAGCCTTCTCAAGCATATTTCTGGTACGATATATTGGTGCTCTACCTCCTCGATTCTACTATTATACTCTATATATTTAGATTAGCCGAAAATGGTTTTATCCAATTTTTCATTGAGAAATGCACATTTGTATCCCTTCTGCAGATAAGTCGTGCATACATGATTGGCCCACAACCTACAAAATAATTAAAGGGACTTGTGAGGGTATACACTATCTTCATAAAGGAAGAGGTGAGAAGAATTATATTTACCATCTCGACTTAAAACCTGAAAACATATTGTTGGATGAGAACATGGTGCCCAAAATTGGAGATTTCGGTTTGTCTAGGCTCTTCGGTGAATCAATGACCCACAAAACAAGCACTACGAAAGGAACACTGTAAGTTGACATATGGTTCTAGTGGCCATACTCGATATCCCTGTTATGTAGATAAATCCTTAAGTAAGCATATTTATGTTGCTCTTGCTGTTACTAGTACTTGCTAACTATACATGTGGTTCTTATGATTTCATACAGTGGGTTCATGCCACCAGAATTCATACATAATCGAATAGTCACACCAAAGAATGACGTGTTCAGTCTTGGCATCATAATTTTCCACTTAATGGCGGGAGAAAATGGCTACAACGATTATTGCGACTCACGCTCCAATCAACAGTTCCTAGAAAAACATCGTCCAGAATTTCTTGCGAGTGTAAGAAACGTCCGTTATTCCTTTAATTCTTTTCACATTATGCCATATTATATATATTTCATGCACACCTAGACATATATATTAATGGTATATTTATATTGTAACTTCGCAGGTACAAGAATACTGGAAGAAAAAGATGCAGGCAACTGCAGGCGAGTGGAACGAAACAGACCTCCTAGGAGTGAAGAAATGTACTGAAATTGCAATGAGTTGTGTGGAGACTAACCGAAATAAAAGGCCTACAACAGAGATGATTATTAATGATCTCGATGAGCTAGATGCTCAAATCGAGAAAATTTTAAGGAAAGATCCAAAGTCACTTATTGCCCAGGTATATAGCCTGTCATACTCATCACCTAATGATTTTTTTATTAGGATAGCTACCAGACTTTTTTTTTCTTTCATTACCAGAAAGAAGAACGTTACAACACTATCATAGGAGGCCTAGGTTTGCTAAATGGTACTTCATCCCTAAATAAACCCAATCCTAGAGGTGTCTAAAGTCATTTTTTTTATGTTTGACCGAATTTTTAGAAAATGACATAGATTGTTTATGAAAACAAATAAACACAATATATAAATATATTTTAGGTGTATCTAATGGTACTAATTTGGTATCATAAATCTTTACATTTTTTTATAAATTCTGTCGAATTTTAAAAAGTTCGACTTACAACTCTAGAAATTGTTTATTTAGAGACGGAGGTAGTTATAACAAAGATAAAAGTCTAGAGCATTGATATTACTCCTATGAAACATTTTTTTGCGATCTAGTCAACCAAGAGGCCTAGATTTGGGTTTGAGTCTTTACAACGCCGGTTCAAACCAACAACAGCCATGCATGATAAACTATATACACGACAATAAGAGTATACGAGTACATAACAACCAAATAAATGTTTGTTTTATGATACAAAAGAAAACACCGAATATTACAGAGAAAAAGTGAACCCTATTATTTAGCCCTATCATTTCCAAAACATTTTTCAAAGGTTTGCACTTGCTTCCTTATTGTACATGCCACTCAAACTAATATATATAGATTGTTAGTTCTCACCTGGTGGCACTTAGACACACTAGCGGAGCTACGTTAGGGGCAAACTGGGTCCTGGCCCCCTCTTGCTCTGCAGTTCTACCATGAATACACGGCTGCACCAATGGAAGTTTGCGAGTCGCTGCATGCATGCAATTAACTACTACCTCTCTCGTTGTCCTATATATGCTTGCTAGCTACTCCATTCTTGCTGATGAGCGAAAGGCGGCTTGCAAGTATGCCAATCTGCGCATATTCTTCATTCATCTTTGACATTATTTTTTTATTGTTCATTGTAGTCTGACTAGAACTTGAAAAAACAAAGGTCATTCCATGGAATTTCAATCGTCTGTATTACTGTTGGTAATTTACTGTAGCAGTGTAGGTTTAAATTTGCCCCCCTCCCCCCCTACACATTCAGGCACGCTCCGCCACTTCTTAGACACCCATATTAGCCAAATAAAATCCCTCTTCATACCGGTCAATCACTTGTCTACGCACCGAGGCCGATAAAAGAGAAAAACCCTACTCGGTTATACCTTAGCCATCGGGTTTGCCTCCATCCTTCTCATCCATTCATCATCTTCATCTCTAAGTTGAGCACCTGCATTATGGACTTCATCATCTCCACCATGCATGCCATGTTCAACACCATCTTATGAACTAACCTAACGTACCCATCTCAAGCAAAGCATTAGTCTATTAGTTGACACTCAATTAATGAAGAGATGGCAGGGGCATATTGGGTCCATTTGGGCCGTACCGATAGGCCAGGAGATCTCTATCGGGCCGGGGGCCTTTTGGCTGGGATGTGGTAGGTTTTAGCTGGGCCGGATCATGTCCTCTGACTTCCAGGCCTCGACCAGCAGAGCAGAAGGGACAGCGGTCACTTAAGAGCGCTTGCCAGCCGCTCGAGCAAATGCCCGATGGGACTTGTCGTGTGCCAAATCGTGGCATCTGTGCACAGTGCACGTGACCTCATGGCGAGGCAGGGTTGCGATGGCTGGCATCTACGGCTCGGCAGCAGGAAGAAGAGGTGGAAGACTTAGGCTTGGTGGTGCATACTGGCAGACTAGGTGAGGGAGAGAGACAGAGGGACTAGGATGGCGAGTTGTCGCGAGGGATGGCAGACTGGCGTGGGTGTGCCGGTGCTGTGTCTGTGTGGGTGGCTGGGGTTCGAAGAGCTCCGCGCAAGGGCATCCTGTGTGGAGGTGACTTCAGGGCTGGCCGGTCTGTATACAGTGGCTCGAAGGCCGGCAACCCATCCACAGTGGTGACAGCAAGGAAAGATGATCTGATCTGAGTCGGCCCCTTGGGATGCATTTAGATATAACATATGTCTGGTTACATAGTAAATTCTATGTATGAAAAAAGTCAAAGCGACATATAATTTGGAACGGATGGAGTAATTGTTAGGAATAGAGATTTTGATGGGAAAATACCCTCCAACCGCTTTTGTTTGGTTATCTAAATATAGCCATCTTCTATTCCAAATTCCACGCTAGCCAAAGATAGAAAATAAGAATGACTCTCTAGAGTGCACACAAAATATAGAAAATTTATTAGAGAATAGAAAGATATAGAAAGCGATTTCTATGGAAATGGCTCTCTCCAAATGATGATTTAGAGAGTGAATTTTGAAAAAACTCTTGGAGATGCTCTTAGATACGAGTGTCCCACTATCGTCCCCAGCTATTGAATCGGATAGCACATTTTCAAAATATGAAGATCAATATAGATCCTATATAATATGAATAATCAGATCTTTGGCATCTGTCTCCAATTCGGATATCATAATGTTCAATAATAATTCTATTTTTTTCATTTCAACAATTAAAGGTTATATATTAGCTTATGGACAAAAATATATTTCTTTTATTCGTAACTGATTACTAGTTCAGCCTTGAAGTCAGAAATTGCTAGGGAAAAGAATATTATAGGTCTTGTTGTTTTAATCCATTAATATGTTCTCAAGATACTAAATAATGTTCATAGTAGCTGCAATTGCTCTCACGAAAACAATGTAGTAGTAGTAGTAGTATTATATATATATATATATAAACGGTACCATTAAAGGTAACTTTTAAAAGTAACGCATTAGAATTAGTAATGACTGCTAAAGAGTTTTTAGACCTTACACTAATGATGTTTTGATCCAAGTATTGTTTTTTTTATCTCCAATTAGAGGCAATTCTAGAGCTGACTAGGCATGATAGTGCGGTGTTCCACGTAGGCCAAGTGACGAATTTGGGCTAAAAAGAAGAGTTTGAGGATTGAAAATACACTTGATAGTTCTTGGGTAAAATTGAGCCCAAAACGCAAAGTTTGAGAATTAAAACGGTCAATTCACTAGTACGAAAACATTTCACATACAACATTTTTTGCATTTGTTCTGATAGTTTTGTGAACCGCCAATGTGAAAAGCCTATGAAAATGGTGATGTTCCACTTGTGTCACTTGAGATCCTCCAATGTAAATGTTTACACTAGCGGTTAGCTTAGAGCTACCGGCATTACACTGGTGGCATGCTTACACAAACCACCAATATAAATATTTTTATATAATTCATAAAATGGGCCAAAAAAAGAATTTTTGTTTACCCTGGAAGAAGCCAACTCACAACTTTAGGCCTCACGTGTTGCTTTCTTACCATAGCGTCTTAGAGTCACTTGTGACTAAGTGGCTGATGCATTTCTTTTATATTCAGTTTAGTAAATATTAATGCATATTTGAGATCCTAAACAAATTTAAATGAAAAAGTTTGAAGAAAGTTTTAGATTTCTTCGAGTACTAGAACTTTGGTTTAGGTCAATTTTTTATTGTAGTCATCTAAAAATTCATAAAAATATTAATTTCAATCATTAATCTTAAAATAGATTTTTGGGGCTCTAAATGATTTCAAATGGAAGAAGTAGTCAACTAAAAGGTCATATATCTTTTTGACTACAACTTTGGTTTAGGTTATTTCTGCATCCAAGGTTATTTGAAAAAAAAATCCAATAAAATTAATTTTAAATTATTTGTACTGCTGGCGGGTTAAGAAAATCGTGGATGTAAACATATCTATACTAATGGTTAAGAAAACCGATACAAATCCTAGATTTACACTATTAGTAGATTTAAGACAACCGCCGTTATAAATCAATTCCCACGTGCGGTTGTTTTAAGCCTACTACTAGTGTCAATAGAGGATTTGTACCGGCGGTAACCAAATCCATAGGTAGAGATGTATCTCATGTGGTGGTTCATACCTAGGCCCACAGTTCTATTTCTATTGACGCCTATTCTTTATGACGAATCGTCAAGTGGAAAAAAATCCCAAGCATTGACCAAAACTATTTCTGTAGAAATGATTTGGTAGTTCTGAGATGAAACTAAGCACAATAGTTGACTTTGAAGACTGAAACGATCGTTTGGAAAATTCAAGGAAGAAATTGAGCCATATTTAGGGGACAAAAATGACTACTTTGCCTTTAGAAATGAATGAACTTTAAGTGATGTCCGCAATAAAATACCTAACGGTGCCGAAATGACGACCTAATAATCCCATTTTTTGCTTTCAGTTATCCAAGTTCAAGAATGATATTGCACTCGACCCATCCTTGGAGCTGCGCTTTCCGTTTGAGCCAAAGAGGGAGCTGTCTTGCTGCCTGCAGATAACCAACAAGGCGGACAGCTTCCTTGCATTTTTTGTAAAGACTGATCAAAACAAGTATTGCGCAAAGCCAAACAAAGGAATCATGTCGCCAAGTTCCAGGTGTTATATCACTATTAAGTCTCAAGCACAGGAGAAGGCACCGATGTGCCTTGACATGATAATTGTGCAAGGCACGAGAGTGACCCAGGACTTCACATCCGACAAGATCACTGAAGACTTCCTCAAACATGCGACTGCGGTGGATGAGGTGACATTGCCTATTGTTTATGTCTAAGGTAAAGTACCTCAAACATGAAAACAAAATAAAATCGGAGCACCATGAGTTATGCCACGCATGTGTCACCTGGATAGAAATTCTCTAAATTGAACTTATATCTTGTCTCCTATGAGATATGCATTGGCTAGCTTTGCTAGCGCTCAACTAAACCGTGATCTTGTAACCTGACTAATGGTATATGCAATAGACATTAAAACATGACTTTTTTAGCAACATGGAAACAGGGGGCTGGAGTGTTTAGCTAGTTTCTAAATGCTTCAGATTCCTCTCCCTAATGACTTATCTGTAAGTGATCATCCAGGACTTACAGTACAGCTGTGAGGGCCACATAGCTCTGGCTTTAGCTCAGTATGAGGATCTTTTCTAGCTTGTTAGTGGTTACCTTTATAGCGTAAGAATGGCTTGACGAATCGGGTATAGGACAGCCTCTATTCTTATGTGTATAGCCGTGATGGAATTGTGCCATTCGACAGGGGGCTCCTATATCTGTTTGCCGAGTGAATCTAATGGCTCTAACTTGTTAGACGAACCTTTGAAAGGCTTCATAGTGAACCCTGCCTGCTCACCTTTGAAGTGTTTTGGGAGTAATTAACCCGAGCATATGGGTATCACGACCCACAGTGAAAGTGTACAACCTCTGCAGAGTGTAAAACTGGTATATCAGTTGTGCTCATGGTCACGAGCGGCCTTGGAACCCTTTATGGAATAGATGATCACTATTAATTATTCATTTATGCTATTCATTATTCCTGTTTACATTGATCATATGTTTCAATTGGGATTAAAACAACTTGTTGCTACTCTTATGCTAAAATTGTGACAACTAAAAGCTGAATGCTATTAAACCTGTGTCAAGCCTTTTGAGCCTCATTAACCTCATGTTACACTTGTTGAATATAACACGTACTTACGCTTGTTTATTTTTATTATTTGGATAAAAATCCCGGATGGGTAACAGATGGCTATGGTAATAACGACTTATCTGAGGATTACTAGACTTGTGGTCAACCAGTTGACATCCCTGTGATATGGAGCTTCCGTAAGAGATTTTTGTTTATACTTCCGCTATATTTATGTGAGGACTCTATCTTATTATATGTGATGTAATAAACATTTATGATGGTACTATCTATAATTTGTCGGCTTATGTGTGTGACTGATCTCTGGGCGCACATAAGATTATGCATCCTATTTTTTCCTTAAAATCGGGTGTGACAATATGCAACATCTAGATAAACACACTTGCAACATATGACTGAAAAATAGATGAAACATTGAGAACAGACCCTTGCAACATACATGTACTACCATTACAACATCCCGATCTACTTTACAACATCCGTATGAAACACTTAAAACATAGGTTTGCAACATGTCTGAAAACGCCTGAAACACAGTGTCGCTGGCGGCCACGGCCTACATGGTGGGGAACAGCGGTAGCGCAGGCCTCCCCTTCTTGCGGACGACTCGAGGTGGATGGGGGCGCAGGCGTAGGTGCATGCACAAGTTTAGCCTCCTCTACCTCCCTGACAGGTTCATAAACCCGGGGTCCCCAATGGACCCGCTTCCCTATAAAAACTCGGTCCAGCAGAAGGCGTAGCGACAGCACGCGCCTCCTGGGCCGGCCCAGTTACGTAATGATAGGCCAGGACAATGATCCAGTCCTCGACCAAAAGACCTGGCCAAGGTGGGACACAGTCCAACTTTGACCCCCTTTTCCGACTGAGGATACGCTGGACCTCTGCTCGTGACTCTTCCTCGACCGACACGGTCGGGGCCGACTGGGAACGACCGACCGGGGACGCCCACTCGATCAAGGCCCGGGGATCAAGCGGAGCAGATAAGGTAAGGCACTCAAGTCAATCATGATACCGAGGACCATATCTTGCCATACCCTACGCACCTACAGGACGGAGCCACCAGGCCATGCCAGACGGGCACTATGCAACCTTCTAGGCGTGTCAGAGCACGAACAGTATTGTAGGCGCCGATGTTTGTCATACCAGGCGAACAAGGTAGAGCCTGCCACATGTGTCTGACATAAACAATATTGTGGGCGCCGACGACCATCTCATACCTGACAGCGTGGGCAACAAGACTAGGTAGCACACGTATACATTCTCTCTTTCTTTGACTTTTGTAAGGTCATCCCCTTTGAATATAAAGGGGGATGAGCTCTCTCCTAAAAAGCTCTCTGACCGGCTCTGGCTCTCCTCCAAAAAAGTGAAGCTAGACGATTTGAGGACTCAACGATCTAAGGACTCGAACAGCTCAATAGCTCTAGAATTCTAAAGCTATATAGAGCATATGCTCCAGTACTTAGCGCACGTTAGAGCACCTGTCACTCTCGGCCCTTCGGTTCAGAGTCCGACCGGGTCTTTAGCACCCCCTTCTCACTCCTACTCGTTTGTAACCCCACAGCAAACTTTGAGCACCTAGGCTCATGAATAAAGTCACCGATCGACTAAAACTGGACATAGGGCATGTTGCCTGAACCAGTATAAATCATATGTCATTGAGTGCTAGGCCATATTCGATCACAACGCATGACAAAACTATAAATATTTACTTGTTGGTCACTTTTCGCACCGACAGTTGGCACCGTCCGTGGGGAGAACGTCGTGCGTTCATGCTTTTGGTCATCGAATGGTCCACTTTTCCACCATCTTCGTCATGGTGGGCTCAAGTAATACGATTCTCTTTGGCTCGCTGGAGTTTCCTGCGCTCCCACCTATTGGGATGTGGGTTCCTCCCATCTTTCAGCCGCTCTAGGCTTTCCTCTTTAGGAGTCTAGACTTCATCGCCGACCGGCTCAGCGTACTGCGCCTTCATGAGGAGGCGCTCGTCCCGGCATCCACTGGAGGAGGAGCGCTCTCCACTGGCCTCGGGGCACTCGACGACTCCAGCGTCGAGACACTCGCACTTCCTCTCAAGCCCATACTGGGCTCAAACCCCACGGTGAGTGATGTACATTTTGTTCTTTACTCACTATTTTATACCTTCCGCCAACTCTCTGGAGGGATCTCGTTGTCCCTACCACGACCGATGTGCGACCGATTCCCCTACGGCTTTGCATCCCCTATGGATAGGTACATGCGGAGGCTCCAAACAATGTTGATGCCACCCCCTCTCACATCCGAATTCGTGGGGATGGCGGGCTACGCTCCTGTCTCCTTTCACGACCTTATCGATGACGAGGTCGAAAGCGACGGCTCCAGCATCGATGATGTCATGGCACCTGGCCACCCTCTGTCCCAGGAGTATACTATGGCGGACGCCCTAGGATAGCCACCGGTGGTAGCGGAGTCTCTGCGGACTCACACCCCTCTAAACCCTAATGTGAATGCCCTCGCGTGTGCATAGGAGCACGACGAGGAGTTATGATAAAGGCGGCAGAGTCAGCCGCCACCTGCGCTGACGCGCTTGGCGTAGCACGCTGCGTGTGGGGGTATGGCCCCCAAGACGTGGGCCGCACCATCGGAGGTGGCTCGGCCCACAAGATCAAGGCGTGCACGGCGCTACTCGGCGTGCACCGCAAGACATTGTATAGTACCAAATAGGATACTTTACTTGTAACCCTGCCCCTCCAGAGTATATAAGGAGAGACAGGGGTCCTCTACTCGACATCATGTATTCAATACAATACACCAAAGACATAGGACGTAGGGTATTACGTCGATCAGACGGCCTGAACCTGTCTAAATCGCTGTCTCTGCGCCTTGTGTCACCATCTGGTTCCTAATTACGCGCATCCCCACCGATAAATCTACCATCGTGGGATACCCCTTGGTGGACTGCCGAGCATATTCTGTCGACAGTTGGCGCGCCAGGTAGGGGTGTGCGCTTGATCCATGGTGAGCCAGATGGATCTCAAGTCAACAACGTGTTCTCGTCGTCAATCTCATGGAGATCCATCCCGGTCCACGATGACGATTCATCGCTGCTACACCAGCCCCTGCGACAGCAGATCCAATCTCGAAACCACCTTCGAGGTTGTCTTCACCAACAACTTGCCGCCACTGCCCTCATCAGCCCTCGTCGATGACTCGCCGCCGCTGCCCTCGGCGGCCTTCGCTGACATCTTTCGCCGACGTCCCTCGTCGACGACTCGCCGCCACTGCCCTCAGTGGCCTTCACCAACAGCCATCGTCGACATCCTTCGACGACGGCCCTCGCCGTTGTCTCGTCGTCATTACTCGGCGGCCCTCACCGACATCCCTCGTCGCCGCCGAGCTACAAGCAAGCTGCCTGCGTCACCGACTAGATAACACTATACGCCGCTGACCAGACACTCTGTCTAAAGCTAAGTCATGTTTTAATATTCTTCTAAATATTCTCCAATCTCCGTATATCGTCATAATGTTTTTCCAAACTGTTTTCTCCATGTTTGCTCTCCAAACGATTTTTTGAACCCTCGAACAGTCACGTTGATGCTCGGACACCTCTAGAGACGGCCCTGTCTCCGGCTCCTCCCTACACGTGCTACGGGCTCCGTGCTCGACGTTATGGGTGGTCGGCAGCGGCTCCTTAGCGATGCCTATTCCTCCTACACGTGCACGGGCTCCGCGCTCGATGTTATGGACTATGGGCTAGCTAGGGCTGGAGACTCAGCTACACACTAACTGATCGAGCGGTTTATATTAAATATAAATATATTTTCACGCCAATTGATCGTCGAACTGCATACGTCGTTTCATCAACATTGCTGATTTTTCTCCAGAGTTTATTTATTTGTACATCATGTACTACCCATTCTACATGTTTGTATTGCAGGATCATCGTCCAGGTGATCGGACCACCTGGTGCTCGGACTTCTCCACCGATCAACTGGTCGGACCACTTGGTTCATGGACTCCATCGCCGACCAGTTGATCGGACTATTCACCGGTCGTTTCTACTCAATGTTTACTTCGCCGCCGACCAGTCGACCAGACTGTTCGTCGCTCGTGCTTCATCGCAGCGACGCTGGTTACTCCTCGGCCCTCGGATTCTTCGTGCTCGACGACTAAGTGGGCACACTTCACCGCATGGACGTCGTCAGCTACGTCGGTGCTCGGACCTCACCGCCTACGTCGGGGACTCCTCGGTGCTCGATCATCGCCAACGACGCCGGAGACTCCTCGCTCCTTGGTGCTCGGTCATCGCCAGCGACGCCGGGGACTCCTCGCTCCTCGGCGCTCGGTCATCGCCGCCTACGCCGGGGACTCCTCGGTGCTCGGTCATCGCTAGCGACGTCGGGGACTCCTCGCTCCTCGGTGCTCGGTCATCGCCGCCTACGCCGGGGACTCCTCGCTCCTCGCTCCTCGGCGCTCGGTCATCGCCGCCTACGTCGGGGACTCCTCGCTCCTTGCTCCTCGGTCCTCGCCGTCTATGCTGGGGACTCCTCGCTCCTTGCTCCTCGGTGCTCGGTCATCGCCGTCTACGCCGGGGACTCCTCGCTCCTCGCTCCTTGGTGCTCGGACATCGCCAGCGATGCCGAGGACTCCTTGCTCCTCGGTGCTTGGTCATCGCTAGTGACGCTGAGGACTCCTCGCTCCTCGGTACTCGGTCATCGCCAGCGACACCGGGAACTCCTCGCTCCTCGGTGCTCGGACATCGCCAGTGACGCCGGGAACTCCTTGCTCCTCGGTGCTCGGTCATCGCCAGCGACGCCGAGGACTCCTCGCTCCTCGGTGCTCGGTCATCGCTAGTGATGCCGAGGACTCCTCGCTCCTCGGTACTCGGTCATCACCAGCGACGCCAGGGACTCCTCGCTCCTCGGTGCTCGGTCATCGCCACCTACGCCGGGGACTCCTCGGTGCTCGGTCATCGCTAGCGACATCGGGGACTCCTCGCTCCTCGGTGCTCGGTCATCGCCGCCTACGCCGGGGACTCCTCGGCGCTCGATCATCGCCGCCTACGTCGGGGACTCCTCACTCCTTGCTCCTCGGTGCTCGGTCATCGCCGTCTACGCTGTGGACTCCTCGCTCCTTGCTCCTCGGTGCTTGGTCATCGCCGTCTATGCCGGGGACTCCTCGCTCCTCGCTCCTCGGTGCTCGGACATCGCCAGCGACGCTGAGGACTCCTCGCTCCTCGGTGCTTGGTCATCGCTAGTGACACCGAGGACTCCTCGCTCCTCGATACTCGGTCATCGCCAGCGACGCCGGGAACTCCTCGCTCCTCGGTGCTCGGACATCGCCAGCAACGCCGGGAACTCCTCGCTCCTCGGTGCACGGTCATCGCCAGTGACACCGAGGACTCCTCGCTCCTTGGTGCTCGGTCATCGCCAGTGACGTCGAGGACTCCTCGCTCCTCGGTGCTCAGTCATCGCCAGTGACGCCGAGGACTCCTCGCTCCTCAGTACTCGGTCATCGCCAGCGATGCCGGGAACTCCTCGCTCCTCGGTGCCCAGTCATCGCCAGTGACACTGAGGACTCCTCGCTCCTCGGTACTCGGTCATCGCCAGCGACGCCGGGAACTCCTCGCTCCTCGGTGCTCAGACATCGCTAGCGACACTGGGGACTCCTCGCTCCTCGGTGCTCGGTCATCACCAGCGACGCCGGGGACTCCTTGCTCCTCGGTGCTCAGACATCGCCAGCGACGCCGGGGACTCCTCGCTCCTCGGTGCTCGGTCATCGCCAGCGACGCCGGGGACTCCTTGCTCATCGGTGCTCGGTCATCGCCAGTGACGCTGAGGACTCCTCGCTCCTTGGTGCTCAGACATTGCCAGCGACGCCAAGGACTCCTCGCTCCTCGGTGCTCAGTCATCGCCAGCCACGCCGGGGACTCCTCGCTCCTCGGTGCTCGATCATCGCCAGCGACGCCGGGGACTCCTCGCTCCTTGGTGCTCAGTCATCGCCAGCGATGCTGGGGACTCCCTTGCTGCTCGAATCTTGCTACGTCTCGTCGGTGTGCTATCAAGCTGCTCCATGCTGTTTGGATCAGGGTGCTGATCTTGGGCAGCACGTCTGGGGTTTTGATACACGCATGTCAGACGACGTCGGCAAGCTTTCAGACTTCTTTGACCCTGCTACAAGATTCATTCTTCATCTTCCAGTAGGCTTGGGGACTAAGTGGGCACACTTCACCTTGTAGTGAATGTGCTTGTTCTCATCTTGAGGCTACACCCGGGGACTAGCTGCCTGCTCAGCTGGTCTTCTACTTTATGACCCTGGCACCACGTGACTGCGTCACCTACTGTCAGGCTTGGGGACTAGCTGTAGGGGTATGGCCCCCAAGATGTGGGCCGCACCGTCGGAGGTGGCCCAGCCCACAAGATCAAGGCGTGCACGGCGCTGCTCGGCGTGCACCGCAAGACATTGTATAGTACCAAATAGGATACTTTACTTGTAACCCTGCCCCTTTAGAGTATATAAGGAGAGGCAGGGGTCCTCTACTCGACATCATGTATTCAATACAATACACCAAAGACGCAGGATGTAGGGTATTACGTCGATCAGATAGCCCGAACCTGTCTAAATCGCAGTCTCTGCGCCTTGTGTCACCATCTGGTTCCTAATTACACGCATCCCCACCGATAAATCTACCATCATGGGATACCCCTTGGTGGACTGCCGAGCATATTCTGTCGACACTGCGCCACATGTGAAGCGACCTGATTTCTGCGAAGGGAAAACCATAGAGTCGAAGTGTAATAAGACCGTTGTAGATCATATTAACCAAATTCCAGTCGAATACCACATCCATACAACGATAATATCAGAGTACAAATAATGCGGAATTACATAATTTATTACATCACCGCATTGGCGGAATCAAAAAGTTGCATTCATTCAAAACAGCTTGAAGATAAGATCGCCAAACTCGAGTGTAGGCACGAACCCCTCAACTGTCAAACTCCTCGGAGCTATACTCCTCAGCAGAACCTGTGTGCCAAAATTTATCAGTACGATTTGTACTAGCCACTCCCACCCTATGAGCATTGCTTTGTGGAAATTGGATGCAAGTTGGATATAATCAAAAGGAACCTATAAGGCTGGGGTTTCTTATGTATTAGCATATCAAGTATATTATTGTATAGTCAAGTTTTAACACCACTCCCACACACATTCCACCCCATTCTCTCCCAGAGCCAGGTTTCGATCCTGGGATCAATATACCACCATCTCCATGTCATCACCACAATACCATCGCTCAGTCGATAGGCCAACTCCCTCTCGGCACTGTCTCAAGGCCTGTAGCCCCTGGCTACAACCGACACTCTCTCACAGGGGAAGAAGAGAAGGACTCATCTCTGTATCTAGTTTAAGCGAAACCCAGGAAAGGTCCATAGCCAACAAGTCGGCACATGTATCGATCGATCAACCATACACTCTACAGAGGTTTTACATAACCACAAGATCCGCCTTCCTCGCTGACCGTCGTCAACTGGGCTGATTCCGGCCGCTTGCTAGCCTAGGATAATGCCACTCTACCATTCAGCCCTGGTACACCCCAAGTCTAGTCTAGGGTGGCTGAAACTATGAGTCATGAACTGGGTCCACAAGGTCTCCATAAAGTCTCGGAAGGGTGTGGGGGAAATCCTCCATGCCCCGTACCTCCTTACATTGTCCGCTATCAACCTAGCAGTAGTGGCAATATTCTACCAAGTAGTTCGGTCATCCCGCACCATATAGGGCGAGTGGTACGTAAGGCTTCCCGGTGAATCTGAGTACTAGTAAGTCCTTAGGGATGACCAAGCCAGAATGTCTTCCTCAGGGTTTCCATTTGAATGTGCCACCACAGCACCTCCACCCCGGGCTCCTCCCATCACAGGTTCACACCCAGGACCACCTCATATACCATTTACCCACCATAGGTATCCATTTCTAGGGGTGCCCAGGCAGCACCACATGGCAAGACTTGCCCTAGGCTCGTCGTATACTCCAACTTGGTCGACACAACCCTCACCCTCCACACACCCAAGTCACACACGCAGCACTCTCCCCATAGTCCAGATAACACCAGTTTCCACCACGCATGTAGTATAAGCGTAGTAGAAGTATAAGTAATGAAATATATAGCAGTAAGCGTGTGTCTAGTCTAATAGTAGGGTATGCAGGGGTAAGGTTGCGTCAAGGTAAAGGCCTTCAAGTAAGCATACTACCATGCAAGTCCTATCATAGTATGATTGTAGCAGTAAAGTAAAGCAATAGCAGTTCTATATTAGCCATGCGTAATAGGTGCTACGAGATTGGGTGGGATGTGGCACCTTCAGTGTAGTCGTCTTCGTTCTCCTCACGGTACTCACAATCCTTGTTCATCTAGTTCTCCTCCGATTCTACAACGATCGTATTATAGTCGCATTAGCGACGTCTATAGAATAGCACAAAGAAACAATGAAAATTCAAAAGAGCCAAATGCACTCAAACATGGGTTCATTGTGTAAAGCTCGATTTTAGATGAATTTTGGTCCTAGTTTCGTATTTTTTTGAGGTCGTATGAATTAGTTATGAATTTCCGAAGTTTAATTCTTCTCTAAAAATGGAAAAAGGTTGAATTAATCCTGGGCTGACACGTGTCACGCTGTGACTGGTCCACATGGCATGCTGACGTCAGCATGACATCAGCGTGACGTCATTGGCTCGGCTCTGAGCTGACAAGTGGGGGGTCCTGCTGATGTCAGCATGACGTCATCAACGTCATCGTTCTGACAGGTGGGGCCAGGGTTTCTTGGGTCACTGACCTGTGGGCCCGGTCAAAGTCAACGTCAAGTCAACGAGCGAGTCAACGGTCAACGGGCAGGGTCACTGACATTTGGGGCCAGTGCTACTGCGTCAGCAGCTGACATCATCGTGACGTCAGCATGACGTCACCTTGGCTGTGTTGATACTGACAGGTGGGACCCGCGTGACGTCGTCATGACATCATTTGTTGATAGGTGGGTCCGGAGTCTTTGTGTCGCTGACATGTGGGGCCAGGTCAACCATCAACGTTGACCGGTCAATGGTCAACACGGACCGGGCCCGAACTGGGCCAGTTGGGCCTAGATATGGGCTAGATTTGGGCCAGGCCGGCCCAGACACGTGGCAAGCTATGGCGCTGCCACGTCATAGCCATGGGCTCCCACTAGGCTTTGTCTACCGTGTGGCCCGCACTGTGTGGCCCATGGTGGACTCAGGTTCATGGTCCATGGACCGTTGGCAAGTCTATGGTGGACCGAGTCCACCCTCTTTCCCTTTTGGCTTGGCTCACGTGCACCGAGTGCAGGCGCGTGTGGCCGGTGAGGGGAGGCCTCTGCTTCCATCCCCAGTGCACTCCCGCCGGTGGTGGGCTCACCGATGTGATCCTACGGTGGTGCTAGCGTCCAATTAATGTGGGAAAAAGCTTCCCTAGGCCATGGCGAACACGATGGTGAGGTCTAGGTGGCGGTCGGGGCTTCCTAGGGCATTGGCCACAGCAGTCGATGGCTCGAGCACGACGGTGTACGGGGATGGCACGGTGGCAGCGGCAAAAGCCAGCATGTGGTGCGCGTGAGCATCATGGTGCTCCAGCGGGCTCATCGGGCAGGTCGAGGGGACTTCTAGAGCCTCTGGTGGCCTTAGCCACGGTGGTGGCTTGATTCGGCCATGGCGGCGGTTCGGTGGTGAACGGCGCCGGCTAGGTGGGGTAGCAGCGGTCCTCTTTTCTCATGTATGAGCGCGTGGTATGCTCATTCCTTGGCCAGTGTGTGCGTGCGTGTGTACCCCGAGGCTAGAGACGGCCTTGGCCTACGCGCTCCTGGTGTGGAGCGCCATGGCCGAAACAGTGAGGTCTGGCGGCGAGCAGGGGAAGACCAGGGCTCACCGTTGGTGTCATGGAAGATAGGATGGTGACGTAGTGGCGGGTCGTGGCCGTGTCGAGACGAAGCCATGCAGTGCCGAGCAGCGTCGACGTGGAGGATCGAGGCGTCGTCCCCCGCTATGGCGGCACCGGCGACGTCGGGCGGCTTCGACGCTCCTTCTTCTTTCTTCGATCCCCTCACTCTCTTGGCTTGGGTGTGCGATGGATGGCCACAAGGTGACGGCGGGGCATGGGGACGTGTTTTGGGCAACTGGGGCCGGGGCTTTTATAGCCGAAGCTCCATGCCACCCATGGCGATCGGCATCGTGCGGTGGGAAGGTGCGCGCTGCATCCGACGGTGGCGCGAGATTGCGTGAGCGCGGCGCAAGGGGGATCAAGGCCATGCCCCGGGCGTGACCCCTGGCCCGCTCCTACCAATGCTGTCGGCCTTCGGTCGTGCGGGCGGGTGAGGCGTGGGCGCGGAGAAGACGACACTATGGCGGTGTGCAACTGACACGTGGGGTCCAGTGGCAGCGGCAGCAAGGGAAGCGGGGAGGCGCGCGGGCATGGGCGATGTGCTGGGCCGCAAGCTGGGCTGGCCATGCAAGTTGGGCCGGCCTACTGCTACGCGCGCTAGCGGGGCTGGCCGGCTGCTGCACGCTGGTGGGCCGAGCAGGCCGAGCCTGCTATGGGCCTTCTTTCCTTCTTTTCCTTTTTCTGTTTTATTTTTCTTCTCCTTTGTTTGAATTCAAATTTGGTTTGAAATTTGAATTCCAAATTGGTGCACCTTATTCATTGGAGTTTTTAGATATGAGGCCCACAACATTCTTTTATATATATATATATATATTAGGAATTTATTTAGCTATTTTGTATAACAAAAATAGGTGTAGTTTTGTTATACAAAAATGGAAATAGTTTTCTCTTTAAACATTTATTCTTTGGTTTGAGTAATAATTACTTTATGGTGTATTTCTTTAAAGGAGTTGTTAGGCATTACATAGAACAGACAAAAATCCAAATTACCATTTTAGTTAACAATGTATGCTATGTTTCTTTTGTCAGTATTTAAATAAACATGATTAACATATGGCATGCCATGCTTATGTGTTGTCTTGGGTTGGGGTTAGACCTAATGTATCTCTTAGGTTGGGTTTCTATACATGACACTCATAAACACATGGAAGTTTTTGAGAAAAATTTTGTAGTTGGTATTTTTGGTGTATGGATTTTTGGGTTGTTACAGTCCTACCCCCTTAACAGAATCTCGTCCCTAAGATTAAAGCGTAACATACTCTTCGAAGAGGTAAGAATATCGTAGCCGGAGGTTAGACTCTTTCTCCCATGTTGCTTCTCTCTCAGTATGATTGCTCCATTGGATCTTGCACATAGGAATGGTTTTACTTCGGGTCTCTTTGGTATCTCTTCCCAGAATTCTTATAGGATGTTCTTTATACTCGAGAGTGTCTTGAATGTCAAGTGTATCAGTTGGAACTACTTCATTAGGCACTCTCAAACACTTGCGTAGCTGTGAGACATGGAATACAGGATGTACACCCGCCAATTCCTCAGGTAACTCAAGTTTGTAGGCGAGCTTTCCAATCCTCTTGCAAATCTTGTATGGGCCAATAAATCTAGGGGCAAGCTTTCCTTTCACATGGAATCTGACAGTTCCACGTAGCGGGGATACCTTGAGATAGACGAAGTCTCCCACATTGAACTCAAGTTCTCTCCTTCTTTTGTCAGCATAGCTCTTGTATCGACTTTGGGCAATTCTCAAATTCTCCTTCACTTGAGCAACTCCTTCGGCATCTTGAATCTTAGCGGAGTCAAAGAACGATCTTTCTCCCGGTTGGGACCACATCAAAGGTGTCTTACAAGGTCTGCCATACAAAGCTTCAAATGGCGACATCTTGATACTGGCTTGGTAGCTGTTGTTGTAAGAGAACTCTGCATAGGGTAGGCATTTCTCCCAATCAGAGCCATAATTCATTACACTAGCGCGAAGCATGTCTTCTAAGATCTAATTTACTCGTTCTGTCTATCCATCTGTCTGTGGGTCATAAGCGGTACTAAAATCAAGTTTGGTTCCAATGGACTTGTGCAGAGCTTCCCAGAATCGGGACACAAACTAAGGACCACAATCTAATACAATATTAGAGGGAGCTCCATGCAGTCTGAGAATATGCTCGACATATAGATCTGCTAATTTTTCGGCAGCGGTTTTAGTCTTAACTGGTACAAAGTGAGCAATCTTGGTCAAACGATCGATAATCACCTAGATGGAATCATTGCCTTTCTGTGAACGGGGCAATCCAACTATGAAATCCATGGATATGCTCTCCCATTTCCACTTAGGAACGTTAAGAGGCTTTAGCAATCCTACAGGCCTTTGATGTTCAGCCTTGACTCTATTATAGGTGTCACATCGTGCCACATGTCCTACAATGTCTGTCATCATGCCTTTCCACCAGAAGTGTTTCTTCAAGTCTTGATACATCTTTGATTCCCTAGGGTCAATACAGTACTTGGAATCGTGAGCTTCTAACAGAATTTCCTCTCGTAGTACTAGGTCAGATGGAACACAGATTATGTTCTTGAACCAGATGGTTCCTTGTTCATCTTCCTGGTGGTTGGTCTTGTAGCCTAGTTTCATCAGACCACGGAGATATTCGATCTCTTCGCAACTTTTCTGAGCTTGACGAATGCGATCTATGAGATCATACTATATGCGGAGCTCATTCAACAAGTCATGCGGTAGTATCTCAAGTTGGAAATCATCAATCTCTTCCTTGAGCTCAGGTGGTACGGATTCAGTGATCAAAGTGTGATAGTAACTCTTGCGGCTGAGGGCATCTGCGACTACATTAGCTTTTCCCGGATAATAGTGAATTTCTAGGTCATAGTCCTTGATCAACTCTAGCCATCGGCGTTGCCTCATATTCAAATCTTCTTGAGTGAAAAAGTACTTCAAGCTCTTGTGATCCGTATAGATATCACACTTGTTGCCTATCAAGTAGTGTCTCCAGATCTTCAAGGCATGCACAACTGCTGCTACTCAAGATCATGAGTAGGGTAATGGTTCTCGTGTTCTTTCAGCTGTCGAGACGCATATGCTATCACTCTTCCATCTTGCATCAGTACACAACCAAGTCCTTGACGGGATGCATCACAATAGACCACGAAATCTTTGCTGATATCAGGCAATGCTAGCACAGGAGTTGTGGTAAGCTTCTGTTTCAATTCCTGGAAGCTTCGTTCGCACTCGGGAGTCCATTCAAACTCCTTAGTCTTCTTCAGAAGGTTGGTCATCGGATGGGCTATCTTGGAGAAGTTTTCGATGAATCGACGATAATATCTAGCCAATCCCAAGAAACTTCTGACTTCTGTCACATTACGGGGTTGATCCCACTCTTTCACAGCTTCAATCTTGGTCGGGTCAACTGCGACACCTTCAGCTGATAGTACATGGCCTAGGAAGGCAACTTCCTGTAGCCAAAATTCGCACTTGCTAAACTTTGCATAGAGCTGATGTTGGGCTAGTTTCTCAAGCACAGTTCTCAGATGGTGTTCATGTTCTTCGGCGGTGGGTGAATAAACAAGGATGTCATCAATGAATACTACCACGAACTTATCCAGTTCATCCATGAAAACCTTATTCATCATATTCATGAAGTATGCTGGAGCATTCATGAGTCCAAAGGACACCATAGTGAACTCAAATTGCCCATACCTAGTCACGAAAGCTGTCTTCGGGATGTCACTCTCTCGAATCTTTATCTGATGATAGCCAGATCTAAGATTAATCTTGGAGAAATACTTGGCACCTCAAAGCTGATCAAGCAAATCATCGATCCTTGGCAGGGGGTACTTGTTCTTGATGGTGACTGCGTTCAAGTTCCAGTAATCAATGCACATTCTCATCGAGCCATCCTTCTTCTTAACAAATAGAATAGGGGATCCCTAGGGTGAAGCACTGGGTCTGATATATCCCTTCGAGATGAGCTCATCAAGCTGTTTCTTGAGCTCAGCTAGTTCATCAACTGACATGCGATAGGGTCTCTTGGCAATGGGTCCTATTCCTAGCAAAAGATCAATGATGAACTCTACATCACAATCTGGTGGCATACCCAATAATTCTTCATGGAATACATCGGGATAGTCTCTGACCACAGGCACATCATGAACTGTCTTCTCCTCTTTTTGTGATTCTGAACTCACTTTAAGGGCACATAGGATAGAGGTAGACTTTCCGGACTGGGGTTCACATCTAATAACTTGGCCTGATGGGTGGGTCACTTGAATGTATCTAGGTGAACATGATATAATACCTCGATGAATGGTTAGCCAATCTATGCCTAAGATGACATCTAGGTTTGTGGAAGGTAACAGGGTTAGGTCGGCTTTAAAGATAAGACCCTCAATGGTAAGACTCACTCTCTTATAGATGTGGGTGCATTTTAGGTCTCCTAAAGGTGAACTGGTGATGATAGACTTTTCACGTGGGGTTATAGGCAGGTCATGCTCTCGTGCAAACTTGGATGATATGTAAGAACAAGTTGCTCCAGAGTCAAATAGAACTGATGCAGTATTGCCATTAACTAAAAACATACCATACACAACATCAGGGGCAGCCTGTGCTTCCTCGGCGTCCAGATGGTTGAGACGTCCACGGGTAGCAGATCCCTTGAGCTAAGACTTCTGAGCAGCTGAGTTCTATGGGCACTCAGCGGCTTTGTGACCTGGTTGGCCACAAGCGAAGCAGGTGAAAGGCGCACCGCCTGTAGGGGTTGGCGCGGGTGCCTTCTAGTTTCTAGTGCTTGGTGCGGAGCGGTTCTGTGCTGGGTGTTCATTCGCTGAGCGGGGATGGTTGAAACGGTTCTAAGCATAATGGTCCTGGGTGTAATGATCCTAAGCAGGGCAGGAGTATTTGGTGGTGTAGCCTCCACTACCCCTACTCGATCCAGGGTTGTCATCCCTGTTGTGGCAAGAGCATTCCCTGGATGGGGCATCTCTGCGGAACCTCTTGCGATCACGGCCATGGAGGGACTCCTCAGGCTTACGCTTCCTCTCCCTGTACTCTTCTCTAGCTTCAGCACGGTCTTTCTCAATCTGGATGCAGCGATCCACCAGAGCACGCAGTGTGCTACTCTCAATACCGCCAAACTTCAGCTTGATGTGCGGGTTAAGTCCCTTGCGGTAATAATACAGCTTCTCCTTCTCAGAGTTCACAACATAGGAAGGTGCATAGCGTAGAAGATTGGTGAAACGAGTAGTGTACTCAGTCACCTTGTCCTTTCCCATTTTGATGTTGCGGAACTCCTCGACTTTGGCTTCCATGATACCCTTGGGAATGTGATACTCTATGAATGCTTCGGCGAACTCATCCCATGAGATGTTGGCAAGGTCCTCATGGGAATCACTGAAACTGTCCCACCAAGCGCGTGCTGCACCTATGAGCTGGTGTGTGGTAGCTCCAACACACTCATCATCGGTGAAAGTAGTAAGGTCAAGCTTTTTCTCCATCTCCTTGAGCTAGTCATCGGCCACAAGCGGGTCAGGGTTGGTGCCATCATAGGTAGGTGGCCTTAGCTTCAGAAATCCTTCTAACTTCCTTTGGAAGTCATTCTGCTGTCCTCCCTGGTGACGATTTGCTCCATCTACAAGAGCTGCAAGAAGCTGGGTCTGTTGCGCCATCACCTCTGCCAGGGTCGGTGGTGGTGGTGGCGGGATGTTCTCCTCAGGCGGTGGGGTATTCTCTAGGTTGAAGGGTATCCCTCCATGTCCACAGCCATGGCCACGGCCATGGTTGTTGCCACCACGCCCTCCATTTGGTTCGACTAGTTTGGGGGTGGGCACACGTCCACGGTTCATTAGACGATTAGATCGGCGGTTCGGCATCTACAACACAGATCATAGGAATTTTAGTGCTTGTGCCATAAGTGCTTATAATTTAGTATGATTACTTGATTTTTGACGATTTAAAGAAAATCATTTATACTATCCAACACTCATTACAAAGAAGCAATAAGATCCATAAGATGCAATAAGATCCAAAATATTCATTACATGGGTTTTATTACATAGCATCATCTCCAGTAGCTACACTTGAAGACTTGCGAGAATCGTACTACGCACAGGGTCTCATATTACATCTCATCATGGGGTACAACTTATGGAAGCCACTGACATGACTCATGACCACGCAGGGTCATCTACTCTAACTCGTACACCATAGCTAGGATACGACTGTTCTCGATCTCGATCTCCTCGTCAGACTTGTGAAGTTGGGACATGTACTTCAAGGCCTCGGTGAGCTCCTCAATAGGCTTGGCTCTAGGTAGGGTAGGGCAGGCGTCTAGGTTGAGGCAAGTCGGGCCTAACTCAAACTCCTCTATCCTAGGCTCCATTTTGCTACGAATCTCCTTGGGTAGCTAGTCCCACATACCCTTCATCTCCCTGAGGCGCTTCTTGTCAGACTTCTGCCAAGCCTACCAAGTCCTCTCACACTTGTCCTGTAGGTACTTGTTCTGCCTAAGTGCCTCAATCAGGTGAGCCTGGTTGCGAACGGCCTTCTTCCTGAACTCCTCTAAATCCTGAGTCATGGTCTTGTTCCGAGATTGGATTTTTAGCATATCAATCCCCTTAGACCTCTCTCTATCTCCTCTATGATTGAACTCGGCCTTCTTGTCGTCCAACTCTCTCTACAACTCCAAGACCTTGCTGTTGAGGTAGCAGTTCCTGTTGCCCAGGTCGGCGGCTTTGTCCTGTAAGTCTATGACCTCGGTTCTGTGGACTTCTTCACGACAGTTGAGCTCATCCTGCAGCTTGGTGACTGTCCCAAGTAGACTAGCTCGCTCATGTGCTCCCTGTGAGTCTTGCTCCTGGTACTCCCACAGAAGGGCCTAGTCCTGACGTCTCCTCTGCTCCAGCTGGGTCACGTACCTGTCCTTCTCTAGTAGGTGGATAGCTGAGACGTGAAGGCATCTGTCCTCCTCGGCAAAGATAACTCTGCCGGCTGTGAAACTCTACTCACTAGGGGTAAGGCTGAGGTTGAGGGCCTGGGGAAGTAGACGGAACTCTATCATCTTCAAGTGCTCATAGTGGTCCCTCATCACTCTGCGAAGTGCCTTGTGTGAGATAGCTTGCAGTCCCTCCTCAACTGTGTCCTCTATAGTCATCTTAGTGAAAGCTAGGACAGAAGGTAAGGTAGTGCTAGCTGGGAACTCGGCTGAGGTGACAACCGGTCCTTCAATTCCTCCTTCCTAAGCTGGCTCCCCGGTGCAGGTGACCTTGACAAGCTCATCGGGGACTCCTAGCATGACGAGAACTCGGCAGAGGGTTTGTGCAAAACCCTCGAGCTCACGTAGGTCAAAGGTAAGCTTGGCATGGTCCAGAGGCAGCGGTCCTAGAGGCGGCCAGTCGACGTTCGTTGCCATCTGCATGTTTTATGGAAATAGGTGTTAGCAGGTCAATAATAGATAAGCCTTACATAAAAGTAAATGCAGGGTCGGTATATAACCGAAAGAAGGGTTGTTCACGTCCTATTCTATTGTCCATTTCTGAGGGTTTCGTCCTACGGTCAAGTATGGCTCTGATACCAACTGAAGCGACCTGATTTCCATGAAGGGAAATCCACAGAGTCGAAGTGTAATAAGACCGTTGTAGATCATATTACCCAAATTCCAGTCAAATACTACATCCATACAATGATAATATCAGAGTACAAATAGTGAGGAATTACATAATTTATTACATCGCTGCATTGGCGGAATTAAAAAGTTGCATTCATTTAGAACAGCTTGAAGATAAGATCGCCAAACTCGAGCGTAGGCATGAACCCCTCAACCGTCAAACTCCTTGGAGCTATACTCCTCAGCAGAACCTGTGTGCCAAAATTTATCAGTACGATTTGTACTGGCCACTCCCACCCAATGAGCATTGCTTTGTGGAAATTGGATGCAAGTTGGATATAATCAAAAGGAACCTATAAGGCTAGGGTTTCCTATGTATTAGCATATCAAGTATATTATTGTATAGTCAAGTTTTAACACCACTCCCACACACATTCCACCCCATTCTCTCCTAGAGCCAGGTTTTGATCATGGGATCAATATACCACCATCTCTATGTCATCACCACAATACCATCGCTCAGTCAACATGCCAACTCCCTCTCAGCACTGTCTCAAGGCCCGTAGCGCCTGGCTACGACTGACACTCTCTTACGGGGGAAGAAGAGAAGGACTCATCTCTGTATCTAGTTTAAGCGAAACCCAGGAAAGGTCCATAGCCGACAAGTCGGCACATGTATCGATCGATCAACCATACACTCTGCAGAGGTTTTACATAACCATAAGATCTGCCTTCCACGCTGACCGTCGTCAACTGGGCTGATTCCGGCCGCTTGCTAGCCTAGGATAATGCCACTCTACCATTCAGCCCTGGTACACCCCAAGTCTAGTCTGGGGTGGCTGAAACTATGAGTCATGAACCGGGTCCACAAGGTCTCCATGAAGTCTCAGAAGGGTGTGGGGGAAATCCTCCGTGCCCCGTACCTCCTTACACTGTCTGCTATCAACCTAGCAGTAGTGGCAATATCCTACCAAGTAGTTCGGTCGTCCCGCACCATATAGGGCAAGTGGTACGTAAGGCTTCCTGGTGAATCTGAATACTAGTAAGTCCTTAGGGATGACCAAGCCAGAATGTCTTCATCAGGGTTTCCATTTGAATGTGCCACCACAGCACGTCCACCCCGAGCTCCCCCCATCACAGGTTCACACCCAGGACCACCTCATATACCATTTACCCACCACAGGTATCCATTTCTAGGGGTGCCCAGGTAGCATCACATGGCAAGACTTGCCCTAGGCTCGTCATATACTCCAACTTGGTCGACACAATCCTCACCCTCCACACACCCAAGTCACACACGCAGCACTCTCCACATAGTCCAGATAACACCAGTTTCTACCACGCATGTAGTATAAGCGTAATAGAAGTATAAGTAATGAAATATATAGCAGTAAGCGTGTGTCTAGTCTAATAGTAGGGTATGCAGGGGTAAGGTTGCGTCAAGGTAAAGGCCTTCAAGTAAGCATACTACCATGCAAGTCCTATCATAGTATGATTGTAGCAGTAAAGTAAAGCAATAGCAGTTCTATATTAGCCATGCGTAATAGGTGCTACGAGATTGGGTGGGATGTGGCACCTTCAGTGCAGTTGTCTCCGTTCTCCTCACGGTACTCACGGTCCTCGTCCGTCTGGTTCTCCTCTGATTCTGCAACGATCGTATTATAGTCGTGTTAGCGACGTCTATAGAATAGCACAAAGAAGCAATGAAAATTCAAAAGAGCCAAATGCACTCAAACATGGGTTCATTGCGTAAAGCTCAATTTTAGATGAATTTTGGTCCTAGTTTCATATTTTTCTGAGGTTGTATGAATTAGTTATGAATTTCCGAAGTTTAATTCTTCTCTAAAAATGGAAAAAGGCTGAATTAATCCTGGGCTGACACGTGTCACGCTGTGACTGGTCCACGTGGTGTGCTGACGTCAGCGTGACGTCATGGGCTCGGCTCTGAGCTGACAAGTTGGGGTCCTGCTGACGTCATCTTGACGTCAGCATGACGTCATCAACGTCATCATTCTGACAGGTGGGGCCAGGGTTTCTTGGGTCACTGACCTGTGGGTCCGGTCAAAGTCAACGTCAAGTCAATGGGTGAGTCAACGGGCAGGGTCACTGATGTGTGGGGCGAGCGGCGCTTGGGGCCACGTCCATCAGGTCTAGCGTAACATCCTAGATGGAGGGAACGACCCCCCTCAGTTTGCTTGGGATGGCCAGAACATCGCAGTTGCGGCAATGCTTCTGCGCGGCCTCCCCAAGCCTACCGACCCAAGGAACAGGCAATCCACTGGAATCTCTGGGCGCTGGTGGAGATCACCACTGTTCAATAGGCAGAGAGCTCTATGTCATGACACCGGCTTTCGCCCTCTTGCCCCACCGAGGGACAGGGGATGCACTAGTCAAATCGCTCCATCCACTCGCCACTACAGTTGCCTGGCGTGGGGTGGGAAGTCGCGGCTGCACCATAGCCCGACCCGGTGCCCGCTCCACATCGACCACCTGTGCACGAATGGCTCAGGCCAAACCATAACGCTCGTAGTGTCATCAACAATTGATGCCATGCCCAGCACGATGATGATGTCCATCGAGTGGCATTGAGAGTAGGTGGCATGGGCCCTAGCCTGACCATCGAGGGATGCGGGGACATGCACCCTAGGCATGGCATTTGACCGAACAACCGGAGCCCTAGCCTAGATAGCCCGGGGCCATGGGCCTTCGGTCGTCGCATCTAGAGAGCGTCATTCCCACAGCGCTTCCGACCACCCACCAACATCGTCAGATACACCGGGGAGACCAACCCCGGTATATGGCTCAAAGACTTTTGGCTTGCTTGCCAAGTGAAAGGAGTGGATGATAACCACTTCATCATCCAGTATCTCCCAATCTACGTGGGGGAGCATGTTCGAGCATGGCTCAAATTCCTTCTGCCAGACAGCATCCACGACTGGGTGGATCCCAAGAGGGTCTTTGTCGGCAATTTCTAGGGGACATATGTCCGTCCTGGGAATTCCTAGGACCTCAAGAGCTGCCAGCAGGAGCCCAATGAGTCCCTATGAGATTATATCCATAGGTTCTCAAAGCGGTGCAACTCTCTTCCTGATGTCATCGATGCGGACATCATCAATGCGTTCCTCTCTAGGACAACTTATGAGTCCTTGGTCCACAAGCTTGGTTGTGTGAAGCTCTAGACCACCCATGACCTGCTCAACATTGCCACGAACCACACCTCCGGCGAGGAGGCGATCAGGGTGGTCTTCAGCGGCGGTCGGGACAGGGGCAAGGCCAAGCGCGAGGACCAAGGTGAGGGCCCCTCCACACAAAAGGGGAAGAAGAGCAAGAAGGATCGGCGCCGACCGACCAACACAGCTTTGGTCGCCGCAGCCGATCATACGGGCAAGCAGCCCCAGCAGGGCTAGCCCAACCACTTCGACAAGCTCATGGAGAGTCTATGCACCAACCATGCTTACCCCGTCAAGCACCTCTACAAGGATTGCGAGCTCCTCAAGCACTTTCTGTGGTAGGCCGGCAAGCCAAAGGAAGGGAAAGGCAAAGAGGAGGCGGCCAAGAAAGGAGGCGCGGCAGGCAAGGATGATGACGGCTTCCCCGACCCTAAGGAATGCCTCATGATCTTTGGGGGATCTAATGCCATCCACTCCAAGCGCCAGCACAAGGTACGCTATAGAGAGGTATGAGCCACCGAATCGGTCATCCCCTCTTTCCTTAGCTGGTTGGACTCCCCAATCACTTTTGATTAGAGAGACCATCCTTCCCATGTCGCCCGATCGGGTCGCTACATGCTCGTCGTTGACCCCATCATCCACAAGAAGCGCCTCGCTAAGGTGCTGATGGATAGAGGCAGTGGCCTCAACATTCTCTACGTCGGCACCCTCAACGCTATGCGCATCCCCCGATTGGAGCTCCGTCTAGTGAGCTCTCTCTTCCACGGCGTAATCCTAGGGACACAGGCATACCCGCTCGGGCAGATCGACCTACCCATCATGTTTGGCGACCGAGCCAATTTCTGCTCGAAGGCCCTCACCTTCGAGGTGGTGGACTTTCCAGGGTCCTACCATGCCATCTTGGGGCGGCCATGCTACGCTAAGTTCATGTCGATCCCCAACTACACCTACCTCAAGCTGAACATGCCAGGACCGAACATCGTCATCACCATGGGAAGCACCTTTTCGCATGCCTATACGTGCGACCACGAGCATTACGAGCTTGCCATGGCTATCATCAACTCCACCGAGCTCCCAGAGCTCAAAAATTCATCGACCCCAGCAGTCCCTAACTACAACAAGCCAACCTCCTCAAGCGCCTTCCACCCGACCGAGGAAACCAAGGTGGTGGGGATCGAACCCTCTGACCCAACCAAGACGATGCGGATCGGGACCAAGCTCTCGGCCAAATAGGAGAACGAGCTCACCGACTTCCTACGCGCCAATCATGATGTCTTCGTGTGGAAACCTTCTGACATGCCGGCCATACCAAGGGAGGTCGCCGAGCACGCATTATGCCTCGTCCTAGGCTCAAACCCCACCAGGCAATGCCTGTGTTGCTTTAACGACGAGAGGCGTAGGGCCATAGGCCAGGAGATCACCAAGCTCCTGGCAGCCAGCTTCATCAAAGAGGTATAGCACTCTGACTGGCTAGCCAATCCTGTTCTTGTGAAAAAAGAAAACTAGGAAATAGAGAATGTGTGTTGATAATATTGGCCTCAACAAGGCGTTCCCAAAGGACCATTTTCCTTTGCCACACATAGACCAGATAGTCGACTCCACCTCTAGATGTGAAATCCTCTCCTTTCTGTATGCCTACTCAGGCTACCACCAGATCACGATGAAAGAGTCCAACCAGATTGTGACTTCATTCATCACCCCGTACGGTTCATACTGCTACATAACCATGCCTTTCGATCTGAAGAACGTTGCCGCCACCTATCAACGGTGCATGCAGTGGTGCTTCGCCAACCAAATCGACCGGCCCGACCAGCCTGACCAAGTCAAGCAGCCAAAACCAACAATCGATGTCTATGTAGATGATATAGTGGTGAAAACGGCTCAAGCTAGCGACCTGATCGCAAACTTGACCGCAACATTCATGAACCTCCGGAGGTTCAGCGTCAAATTGAATCCCAAAAAATGTGTTTTGGGGGTTTCGAAGGGGAAGCTGCTCGGATACATCATGTCCAAGCATGGCATCGAAGCCAACCCCAAAAAAATCATGGCCATCTCCAACATGGGCCCTATACATAACGTCAAGGGCGTACAGAGGCTCACCGGCTATTTGGCCGCCCTAAGCCGGTTCATCGCCTGACTAGGCGAACGGGGGATGCCTCTCTAAACTTCTCAAGAAGACAGATGCATTCATCTGGACAGAGGAGGCACAACCGGCTTTGGAAAGTCTCAAAGCATCACTGACATTAGCCCCAATCCTTGTCGCTCCCACACGGGCAGAACCCCTCCTCCTCTACATCGTGGCAAACAACCATGTTGACAGCACCTCCCTCATCATCGAAAGGGAGGAGCCAGGACACCCCTTGAAGGTCTAGCGACTAGTGTACTTCACCGGTGAGGTACTCACTGACGCCAATGTTCGATACCCCTAGGTGCAGAAGCTTATGTATGCTGTGCTAATGGTGACCCGGAAGCTCCTGCACTACTTCACCAACCATGAGGTCATGGTCTTCACCTCATACCCACTCGGAGACATCATCCGCAACCGCGACACCATGGGACAGATCTCCAAATGGGCTCTTGAGCTCCTAGGCCACGATATCAGGTATATCCCGTGCACTGCTATTAAGTCTCAGGCTCTCGCCGACTTCATCGCTGAATGGACAGAAGTCCATCTCCTGACCCTAAATGTCACCCATGAGTACTGGACGATGTACTTTGATGGGTCGGTCATGGCGCCTGGCTCTGGGGCTGGAGTGGTTCTAATCTCCTCAGATGGGAGTAGGCTTTGCTACACAATCTATCTCTATTTTTTAGCCTCAAACAATGCCACAGAGTATGAGACCCTCATCAATGGACTGTGCGTCGCCATCGAGCTCGGAGCCACGCGACTGTATGTCCACGGTGACTCAGAGTTGTTCATCGACCAAGTCATGAAGGAGTCCTCCTGCAAGAGCCCTCTTAAGGCAGCATATTGCCAGGAGGTGCGCAAGCTTGAGGACAAATTCTGAGGGATCAAACTGCATCTTGTCCCCCGAAAGGACAATGATGCCGCCGATTTCCTTGCAAAATTGGCTACTAGGTGGATTCTGTCTCCATATGGGGTCTACATCAATGATCTCCACGAGCCGTCTGCCCGTGTTCTGGAGGATCCAATCTAGACGCACTCCAACACCAATCTGGCACTCGAGGCTCTGACCTCCCGACGTGCCCTGACCCCAACCAAGACTCTAGGAGAAGCAGAGAAGACATTCATACTATAGCGCAAGCGCTACATCATTATTCCTAAGGTCTCTAGTCCACCGCCGCTTCCTCAACTGCCAGACAATAGGTGCGGACAAAAGTGAACGAAATAATTTTTCACTAATTTTCTATTGACATGCATGATTAATAATAACAATTTCTTATACCTAATTATTCTTTTTTGTACTCACACAGCAGGGCCTCCACCAACCTAAGTCCAATTATTCAATCTCCAGATCATCATAGTGCTTCAGGTAATGATTATGCAATGCCGCCACCGCTGCCACCTCCAAGGAGGTCTCCAACGCCTCCAAGGAGGTCTCCAATGGCTGCCCCACCTCCCTTCATGACCAAGAAGCAGCCAGCTCCTAAGAGGTCCGCCCCGCAAATGAAGCCATTGGCCCACCAGCCGACAAAGAAGAAAGCATCCTCTAATCCAGTTATTCTCCAAAAACTGGCTTACGAGATGTGAAAAGGAATTAAATGCTGCAGTACAAAAAGATGTGAGCAGTTTCTTCGAAAAAGTAAGAAAGCAACGAGAAGCGAGGGATAACCCAGAGAAACCATACTTCTACCTACCTCTAGATCTTCTAAGAAAGAAGGTGGACCAGAAAAAGCGGGAATCTCAAAAGACCCTGCCAAAATCAGACTACGACCGCTCTCTCACCAAGTCATTTGAGGCGAAGCAGAAAAAGACTAGAGCAGGGAAAGGTGTTGCACAACTCGGACAACAATCGCAACAATCAGTCTCCCCTCTTGTCATTCATAATGAATATGGTTCAAACTTAGACGTATTGGACGTAGATTTTGAGGACCTGGCTCGGTTTTACGAGGATACCGGTTTGGACCTTGCCCAAGTGCTCGCTGAAGGACCATCTGCTCCGAAAGTGGATCATTGGAAGAAATTTGAACATGGAAAGAGTCTATACAACCCTGAGGCCTTAGGTGAACTGGGTACGCAAATGTACCTGCTAAACAAGTGGTACATGGCGACGTGTGAACGGGGAGAGACCTTTGTTTCTGTCAGAGTTAGAAACCAACATTACTTCTATGGCGATGACATTATATATATCGAGTTTTCAGAATTACACCAACTATGCCACCTGGACTCTCTCGACAAAAGTCTCATTAGCTGTTATTGTCTGTAAGTGTGATTATTTTCTACTATTAAAATGTATATATATAAAGCTACATGTATATATATAAATTATATATCCTCACACTATATTTTTATATATGCAGATATGAGATGACAGAACTCAGAAAGAGAAATGATAATGATGTTGGTTTCGTTGATCCAAATGTCGTATTCAAATACCCTAATCCCCCGCCTCAATGGAAAGCTGAACTCGATAAAAATCTCATGAGGTTCTTAGTGAACCAACAAAACAAGGACATACTCTTCCCCTACAACTTCGAGTGAGTGTTAAATAATTAATGTCGATCATATGGACATTTGTTCAGTTATTTGCTTACTAGCTAAGCTATCTCCCGTATATATATGTTGACTCTAGTTAATGTCGATCATATTTGTGTATAAAAACATATGCAGCAATCACTGGATATTGATGGTCATCGATATGACCAATAGTCGGTTGAGCATCTTAGACTCATTAGAGTACCAAGACATGATAGATATTATCCAAGGGTAATTTAGTCTCTCTAGCAACTATATATACCCCGATCTCTTAACTGCAACAATTATTAAAGGCCAAATTAATTTTTTATTTTATTGGGCGCAGTGTTTGGAAAAGTTTCATTGAGGAACACCACATGAAACATTGCAAAGCGCCACTAGATGTAATCGCACACAAAGTAATATATATATATATATATATATATATATATATATATATATATATATATATATATATATATATATATATATATAATTCAATTAACACCATGCATGCTTTCAATTCATCGGATCTTTTTTCTCGTAAAAGTGGGTTCTAAGGCAAGAACAGGAGAACAACTACTGCGGATACTATATTTGCGAGTTCATCATGACGTACTAAAAAAGAACTCCTGAAGAGAACCTCAAAGTACGTTATATAAATATATTCATATATTCACAATTTCTTTTATTGCTCATATATATAAGTAATCACGTGACCAACACACATATATATATTAATATTTTTCCTTTAACTTTTATTGAAGACTCTATGGTTAAAGAAAAAAGTCATACTACGTGACCAACTGAAAGCAATTCAAGAGACCATAGCAGGATTTCTTAATGACCAAGTCCTAAACCCCGCCGGCGAGTTCTACAATGACATGAACGAAACATGGAAGCCAAACCAGATGGAGTGAATTTGTTATGCCAAGAATATGATAGAATATACAATGCAAGCTTTATTTGTAATATATATATATATATATATATATATATATATATATATATACACACATAAAATAACATACAATATATATATATATATATATATATATATATATATATGCATGTAATATATACGTTAGTTTTATACTTTAGTTTGTTCAAAATTTTCAAACATTATAAACGTGTAGAATACGTATATTATTAGCAGCGTAGAATGCGTATTCGAAAACCTATTCGAAAACCAAAACGAATCATCGATTGAAAATAGAAACAAAAAAAAATAAAAATAAAAAACATTTAGTCTTGGTTGGTAATACCAACCGGGACTAAAGAGCCGGCCCACGTGACTAGGTCGGGAGGCCTCTTTAATCCCGGGACTGAAGGTGAACCTTTAGTCCCGGGCGCGAAACCGGGATTAAAGGAGGGGCCCTTTAGTCCCGGATTCGTGCTCTCGGTTTCAAAACCGAGACTGAAGGGGTTGAGAACCGGGAGTACAACCTGATTCTCTACTAGTGTGATAGACTCTAAGCCTTAACAATTACTA